>NC_048314.1:8879121-8983474 GCF_013100865.1 Trachemys scripta elegans
AGAAGACTGAGAGGGGACATGATAGCAGTTTTCAGGTATCTAAAAGGGTGTCATAAGTAGGAGGGAGAAAACTTGTTCACCTTAGCCTCTAAGGATAGAACAAGAAGCAATGGGCTTAAACTGCAGCAAGGGAGGTTTAGGTTGGACATTAGGAAAAAGTTCCTAACTGTCAGGGTGGTTAAACACTGGAATAAATTGCCTAGGGAGGTTGTGGAATCTCCATCTCTGGAGATATTTAAGAGTAGGCTAGATAAATGTCTATCAGGAATGATCTAGGCAGTATTTGGTCCTGCCATGCGGGCAGGGGACTGGACTCGATCACCTCTCGAGGTCCCTTCCAGTCCTAGAATCTATGAATCTATCTATGAATCTATTGCTCCATTCTCTACCTCACTGACTCACTGAAGAATCCCAGATCCAGTCAAAGGTTTCACCCCTCATGTGGGACTGACTCTCTTTATCTGAGGGCCCTGCTCACTCTGCATGATCATGGTCTCCCACAATAGACGTGTTCCACTGGAACAACGGAACCGTTAGCTTCATGGCTGAGTCTAGCAAGTGCAGGATCCTGAGTTTTCACAATGACTGGCCCTTGAATCTGAAACTCCTAGATGAGGTCAAGTGACCACAAACCTTGCAGCAAAATGCAAAGTGCACTTCTTCGGCCAAGCCTTACCCCAGTCATTAAAAAAAAAAGTCCAGTCCGTGTTAGGAGGGAAGAGAAAGACAGAGATAGAAATCTCTCAATATTTACACAACATAATTATGGGAGGTGCCCAAATCCCATGGGGATGGGCTCCATATGTTGTATTTGTGTGGTGAGGAGGAGTTTGTGTAATCACTCACAATCAGCAGTAACAATGAACACTTCTGTTTTGATTCATCAGGAACTGCAAAACCACAGACAACTGCCTGGTTGCAAGGAAGAAGCTGAACGGACCCCCCGAGCAAATCCCCTCCTCTCTAGAGCAGTTTCCCTGTTGAGCACATTCCCCTATATAAAACTACAGCACCCCCTATGCATACATAACACCCCTCCCCCCTAAGGCCACATAATCATCCAACCATCGTGGGTGCTCTGGCCTGCATTGTGGTCTCTGTGTGACACTCGGCAGGGCAGGTATCTTTGGTGGCTGCGATTCAATGTGAACCCCTGGTGAGACAGGAGCATTGTCCCCTTTGAGTAGCGGTTCAATGAGCTCAGAGACAGGAGGTGATACCGATAATGAAGAATCAATGGTTGGCTCTAGAAGAGGCTCATCTGAAGGCTCCTCTGGAGTAATGTTGTTTGGACATGAGCATCTTCTCAGCTGGTCGATTTGGCGAAGCTAAACTTGTCCGTTGGCACTCTGGACCTTATATGAGATGGGACCGGTGACCGCGATGATTGTCGAAGCAACCCACCTTGGTCCAGCTCCATAACTTCTAGCAAATACACGTTCTGGTGGTGTGAAGGAGCACAGGGTAGAGGACGACAGGGAGGAATACAGAGCCTGATCCTGCTGATGCTGCAATTCCTCAAATAGATTGGGGTTCAGCTGGTCAAGTCATGTCTTAAGATGTCATCCCATGAATAGCTTGGCTGAGCTAACTCCAGTAGTTGGGCATGGAGTGACATGTTGAGCGTCGAGGAACCTGGCAAGCCTTGTTGATGATCCTCATTATGATATCTTTGGTTGTGTGCACCAGCTGTTTGGTCTGACCGTTTGCTTGGGTCCCGCGTGGCGCAATGGTGATCACTCAAGTGAAGTTGCTTTTGGCAACGTCCTTGAATTTGTCAGAGGTAAAAGCACTTCCATTATTGGACACAATAGTATCCATTAACCCATGAGTCTCAAACAGTTGGCGTAGAGGAGTGATCATTACAGTCGACATTTGTAATGAGACTAAGATCACTTTGAGCCATTTTGAGAATGAGTCTACTATGGTCAGAAAGTTCTTTCCATGAAAAGGCCCCCTCATAGTCAATATGGATTCTTGACCATGGTTTGTTGGTCACTTCCCAAGGAAACACTGGGGCTTTTGGTGAGTTATGTCAAGTAGTTTGGCATGCACTACACTCATTGATGATTTTTCTGTGTTGGCATCAATTCCAGGCCACTAGACAAAACTTCTGACTAATGCTTTCGTGCTCACAATTCCTGAACGTGCTGTGTATAATGTAGATAAGATGACTCAGCGACCTCTTTCTGGAATAACAATGTAATATCCCATAAGAAGCATACAGAAAGCTCATGTTGATGGTTTAAAAATGGTGTGAACTCCAGAGGCAGTTTCCCAGCTGGCCATCCCCTCCACACTCAGGTAAGAACACATGCCAGTGTCAGATCCTTGGCAGTCATTTTTGTGACCTAAAAAGAACAGGAGTACTTGTGGCACCTTAGAGACTAACAAATTTATTAGAGCATAAGCTTTCGTGGACTACAGCCCACTTCTTCGGATGCTGTAGTTCACGAAAGCTTATGCTCTAATAAATTTGTTAGTCTCTAAGGTGCCACAAGTACTCCTGTTCTTTTTGCGGATACAGACTAACACGGCTGCTACTCTGAAACCTGTCATTTTGTGACCTAGTGAGCCTTAAGAGGTAGGTCAGGGAGGGATTCCAATGTCAAAACTTCAGTTGGAGGAGGAACGGCACAATCCAGCATCTGTAGTGGCATTTGGCTCAGTGCGCTGACGATCGACTTTCCTGGCTTGTAGACAGGCGTGAAGTTCTAAGCACTTAGCATGACACTCCAGCATTGTATTCATGGTGACATGACTTGAAGTGTCGGCTTGTTATTGGAGAGAATTCCTAGAAGTGGCTTGTTGTCAGTACAAATTTCATGTACAACGCATGGCCGTGGATGTAATTGTGGAATTTCTTGAAAGCAGCAATGATAGCGAGCGCTTTCCTTATCAATTTGTGCATAGCTTCTCGTGGTGGATGTTAAGATTCTTGCATAGTAGGCAACAGATGCCTCCATCTGGCAAGGGATGGCTAAGAATGGCTCCGCCCACAGGTAATGATCAACAGCCTCTGTTTGTTGTAATGGATGAGGACAGAGTCAGGGTTAGTAACTTCCTGACATTCTTGAAGGCTTCCTCATGCTGGCAAGTCCATTTCCATGGAACTGCCTTGTCAAGAAGGCGATGAAGAGGTTCAGCAACGGTTGCCTTTTTTGGAAGAAAACTGTGAAAGAAGTTGAGCAACCCAAAAAATGCTTGAAGTTCCTGTTTGGATTTCAGCTCAGGGGCATCATGGATTGCCTGTACTTTGTTTCTGGGTGGATGGATACCAGATGCATTGATGCAGTAGCCCAAGAAGGTGACACTTATCGCTCCAATTTCACATTTTTCCTTCTTGATTCGAATGCCTGACTTCTCAAATCGGTGCAAGACTTCTCAAAGTCGCTCAGCAAGTTCATCCTCAGTTGATCCCATAATCAGGACATCATCAAAATATGGTATAGCCCCTGGAATTCTGGAAAGTAGAGTTTTGATGAAGCATTGGAACATTCCTGGTGCAATGGAAATTCCAAACCGGAGATGCTTGACTCAAAATGCTCCTAGAAGAGTGATAAATGTCTTTACATCTGTGTGTCTTTGTTAACCATCAATTGTTGATATGCTTGGCAAGGTCAAGTTTTTGAAGACTTTTCCTTCAGCAAGAACAGTGAGCAGTTGATTAACAGCAGGCTCTGGGTAAGGGTACTCTTTGAGTGCCATTTTCAAAGTGCACTTATAATCTACACAGATTCACACATTGTCATTTGGCTTGCTTATGGGTACGATTGGTGTAGCCCATTTTGTATGTGTAACTGAATTCCCTATGCAACGAAACACTCTAGTGCTGCATCAATCTTCAGACACAGGGCAAATGGTATGTTCCTGACCATCATGTGGATTGGTGTGACTGTTGAATCTAGGGCGAACGACACTGGTGGTCCCTTGTAAGCTCCCACTTCTTCAGAAAATACTTGAGGGAATTCATCCATGATCTTTCCTAGTTGCTCTTCACTGATGGCATGGACTCCTTGGAAGCTGATTTCCAATGGTGTGAAACAATTTCTACGTTAGTGGATTTTATGTTGACCTGTTGTGACAATGAGAGGGCAATCTTGCACAGAAAGAGCCATAGCAAACATTCACAACACAGCTTTCACTGAGGTTGACATTTTGTCCATTGTAGTCTCAAAGGCTGTATGCCGGACTTGACAACTTGGTAGGACAATGTGAAGAAAAAAACAACAGAATGTGACTTCACTGACGATTGACATTCCAGAACCAGAGTCAACTTCCATTTTGCAATCATGGCCATTGATGAACACTGTTACAGATATTTCAGAACCATGAGATTCCTTGTTGCGGACTCTCCAAATGTGATAAAGTTTCTTGACATTATTGTTGAAGGAGGCGTAGGATTTGTTTGATGTTTGAGGATAAGAATACTTGTCATGGTCCTTTTGCTTCACCCTACTGACCTTTGATCGGCAGACTGGCTTGATGTGACCTTTCTGTGTTGTAGAAATGGCATTTTGTGTCTTTGAATGTCCAAGCAGAGCATTGAAGCTATCCTGTGCAGCTTAAGCAGATGTTCAGAGGACTAATCTTGTCTCAATGTGATTGAGTTCCCATTGTTCTGCTGAGGACAATCATCTTTCTTTTGTGACAGACAGTGTTCACATTGGTTTCCGTGACATGAATTTTCTTAGGGTACAAAGCTGCCATTTTGGTGGCCATGGCCTTTTCCTGAGTGATGGCGAATGTCAAATTCGGCTCAGCAAGGAAAGGGCATTGGAACGCTTCATCCTGAACTCCACTGGGGTCTTGCAGCATGTCATTGAGAAAATGATCAAAGGTACCATGTTCCGCGAGGCATAGGCGGTGATGCCCTTGTCAGCTCATTGATTTTGTTTATGAAACTGAAATCTCTGAACAATGACGAACGGCGTAGGCAAGAAATGCAGAGAGAGACGGCCTCTTGTGAGGGTCCCCGAGGAAGGAGCAGTACCTCTGTGGAAGACTTCACATGTCATGTCCCCATATCACATATGGACTGGCTACAGAGCTTGCTTATATGCTCACATCCTGAGATACTTCAGCACTCTGCCATGTATGGCTGAGGTTTGTTTAAATAAGGTATTTTACTTGCAGTGCTACCTACTGTCTGAACTGTATAATACACTTTAGCATTCTATTATGTTTCCTTTTGGGAACTCTGTTATTTTAAATTAGAGCCAAATAAACAAACAAAAATCTCAGACCCCAAGGAGGGCTGCTGAGCAAGACTGTGTGGAGTATCATTTAAGGAGCCCTGAAGAAGGGGAAAACAGGGGCAGGGCACTGCAGAAGCACCCCTGGCCACCAAGGGGTGCTTGGATGGTGGCCACTGGTCTACATAGGGGCACTTGCTGTTGGGCATAGAATGCAAATCAGAGCCTACCCACACTTCTAATGAAATAATTTACATTTATTTAAACAAAACCTGAGCGTATCCTTTCATAGGTGTGCACCAGCGCATCTGCCTCATTTTACATCAACACCACTGGTGATTAGTGCTCACGCCATCACAAGTGTATCGCTGATCGAGCCCGTGGCAGCCGGCTCTGGAATTCTGGAGATTAAGTGTTACCTGAACGGAGTGAAGGTGCCAGGGATAGTCCGTCTCCAGACGCTGGTGTGCAAAGCTCTGGGGGTACTCTTCAGCGTAGCCGGAGGTAAGAGGGAGCTGACAGATGCATCATGGACTAAGTGTGTGATGGTGGGGAACAGAGTTTGATTGAAAATCTCCAGGTGGGCAGGTCACTAGTGGCTCTGCACCTTTATAGCCAGTGATGGGAAGGAGAACAAAGACCCTGGTCTGAGTCCCAGGAGCACGCTGCCTAGAGCTACCTGAACAAGCCACAGGAAGCATGTCCCTCACTATGCCTTGGGAGAGTGCAGACACCTGAGGATAACAGCAGCCCTCTTTGATGGGTGTATTTAGTGCAGTCCCAGTGCCAAGGCTCAGGTGCATGGCTGAAGTCCTCACTGTGCAGAAGCATGTGTTGACACAAACACGTACATGCCCCACTGGGACATGCCTGCCTGACACTGCCTAGAATATTGACATCCTGGAGTCATGCTGCCCCTGAATTTCCCCGAGAAGCAGGCCGTGCTCCTACTTTGGAGTTTGCACTCAGCCTCTGTGCTGGGCAGCAGGTTGGAAACTAGTTCTACACAGCCACAGGGGTGACTGGTTTCTGTGCCCCATGGCAAAGAAGTGATGGCCCCCTCTCCTAGTACTGCAGAACAGGACGGAGCATGCTGGGTTTAGCTGCAAATGTCTGACTTCTGCTATGAGAACACTTTCTGTTTTTCAGGTCTCTTTGTAGGGAAGGAGGGCCCCATGATCCACAGTGGTGCTATTGTGGGGGTTGGCTTGCCTCAGGTTAGTGCTGGAAATGCTCTGAGACTCTCTGCGACTTGGGCTCTGCCTGGGATGAATTAGGCACTAAGGCCATTGTGAGGGGGGATAGCCCAGTGGTTTGAGCATTGGCCTGCTAAACCCAGTGTCATGAGTTCAATCCTTAAGGGGGCCATTTAGGGATCTGGGGCAAAAATCTGTCTGGAGATTGGTCTCGCTTTAAGCAGGGGGTTGGACTAGATGAGATCCTCTGATTTACAAAGAGTGGTGCACTTTAGTCACAGCATGTAAGCCCAACATTGCATCAAAATCCCTAGATGTTACCAATTAGTAATCTGAGATCACTTCTCTGATACTACCATTTTATTTGCCATGGATCTTGCACAACTGTGGGTGTTAGCGGCGTGGAATTTCACTTGCGGGGAAATACATTGCAAGGTTTTATGGAAGCCATTTGAAGCAGATGCCACATGGTTTATAATTTTAAAGGCTTTTGACATTTGTTATTCCTATCTCAGATCTTGTGTCCAGTGCGAGGCTGTAGTTCATAATGTACAACAGAGCTTTCAATTATACAAAAACCACAGGAGCAGCATGAAAAGGGAAATAGATCAATAGATAACATTCCATGTTGTTATGTGGTTGGAGCATTGACTTCCTCCACCAGGCTGACTCAGCAAGAGATATGCATCAGGGGCCACCGCCGATATGGAAATGAAATGGCTCAAATCCATTTTGAAGGTTGTAAAATTCCTGGATTATTCTAAGTACTCAGGGCTGTGTGGTCTAGTGGTTACACCACCAGGCCTGGTCACTCTAGAACAGAGTGTAGAGGAGTGTTGTCGAGTGGTTGGAGAACAGGCCTGGGCAACGGGAATGCTGGGCTGTGTAGGCCAGGGGTAGCCAATAGGCGGATCCTGGGCTAAATCCGGACTGCCAGATACATTTGAACAGCCTGTGAAATCGTTTTATTTACTCTCTGGAGTCTGGAGTCTGGAATTTGACTACACCTTGACCAAGAAATGTGGACCTTGACAAAAAATAATTGATTATGCCTGGCATAGACTGAATGCCCTTCTAATCCGGGTAGCTGGTTATTCCCGAGCAGGGTGGGGCAACGAGGGGAAAGTTTGCACTGTTGCTGCCCACGCTATGCCTCTTCTTCGGATAAACAGAGACCTTCGTTATTCATGGGCGTGACTCCAGCACCTTTAACAAGAACTCAGTTCACTCAGAGAAAACATACTCCCCCGCCGCAGATTGCCGGGCCAGTGTTTTTGCTCCTCTCATGCTGCAGCCAATAAGCGGCTAAGAAGAGACATGAGCGTCCCGGAGCCATAAATCAGATAGAGTGAGAGCTCATGGAAACTGCCTTTTATTAAGGTCCCCAAATATGCATGTAATTTACAATTTAAAGGGACAGTTATTGTGTGATAAATACCAAGTGCCTATAGCGAAATATTTATAAGGATGTAACAGAGAAACGCACTTGTCTATAACAGGGTCATTAAGCCACAAAAAACGTTTTAATACCCAATTATCATTTTATCATCACAAAAAGTATCTCCCCCTAGCCTGAGTGAAACGATTAGCTCGGGATTTCATCAGGTTTTCAGGTTAACAAGGGATGGTGGGACATAAGTAGCAGCATCAGAGTCTTCGTTTTAAACCATAGTTGGTGAAATTCGCCCCCTGGGCACCACTTAAGCTCTGTTTTGAGGGCTCAAATGATGCCTAGGACCTATGGTGGCTCTCTGAGCACTGGTGAAATTTAACCCAGTGCATTCTCCCTTCCTCTCACAGAAACCCCACGTCAATTCCAGTAGTTAAACCCCATAGTCCAATGTACAGTAATACTCACTTTTCCATAGCACTTTTCATCTGTAGCTCTCAATAGTCGTATTACCCCCATTTTGCAGGTAGGGAAACAGAAACATGCCCAATTTCACTGAGCAGAGCCACCAATACAATCCAGCTTTCCCAAGTCGCTTATCCTTGGGGCCATATATTGTTATTATTGTTTGCATTGTGGTAGCACATGGGGCCCCCAGTCATGGGCCAGGATCCCAATGTGCTAGGCGCTGTACAAACACAGAACAAAAAGACAGTCCCTGCCCCCAAGAGCTTCCAGGCCAAGCCATATATAGATTTAGGGCTTGTCTACACAGCATGACAAAGCATGCCAGCGGGGTGTAATTTGTAAAGCACAGTCACGTGCTGCGCTGTAATTACCCCATGCAGACCCTGCTGATGCACTCTAAAGGTACTGAGTTTGCATTAATGTAGTCCTGTTTGAACCTACATTAACACAAACTAGGTACCTTTTAAAGCACACCAGCAGGGTCTGCATGGGGCCATTAGAGAGCAGCATATTTAGTTAGCTTTACAAATCACACCCCTCTAGTGTGCTTTGCCTGCAGCATATAGACAAGCCCATCGATATAGATGGAGTCAGTGTAATAGGGTGACCACTTAGTGAGCATCCCCTCATGGCCAGGGGTCACTTTGCAGGCATTCTGCTGCTGTCAGCTCCCTCTTGTTTTTAACACCACCTCTGCCCAGGGCTTGTTTACCAATAGATAAGGACTCTGAGGACTGTTTGGATCTTAATAACAAATGGTTCAAACAATCCTTAGAGAGTGCCCACAATAAAATCCCTACCCATGACATTCCTACTCAGCTTCAGTTCCTCTGCCACACACAGAGCTCTTCCTCTTCCCCGTCTGCTTCACCCAAAGCCATCCGCCCTTTTTGGCTGGAACGCTAGCCCTGGCTTCCTTCTCCTGCAGTGTCTTCTTTGGTTTTGTGGAATAGCAGACTGGCTTCCTGAGGCTATTCCTGTCATGCACTCTGCTTTGCATTTTCCCAGTGACGTAGGCCATGTCTACACTGCACAATTATGTCGACCTAACATGTCACCATACAGCCACCGCAGTTATTAAATCGCTTGTGTGTGCGCACACGTGGCTCTTTGCATCAGTGGTGCGCGTCCTCACCAGGAATGATTATATTGTCATCGAATCATAGAATATCAGGGTTGGAAGGGACCTCAGGAGGTCATCTAGTCCAACCCCCTGCTCAAAGCAGGACCAATTCCCAACTAAATCATCCCAGCCAGGGCTTTGTCAAGCCTGACCTTAAAAACCTGTAAGGAAGGAGATTCCACCACTTCCCTAGGTAACCCATTCCAGTGCTTCACCACCCTCCTAGTGAAAAAGTTTTTCCTAAGATCCAACCTAAACCTCCCCCACTGCAACTTGAGATCATTACTCCTTGTTCTGTCATCTGGTACCACTGAGAACAGTCTAGATCCACCCTCTTTGGAACCCCCTTTCAGGTAGTTGAAAGCAGCTATCAAATCCCCCCTCATTCTTCTCTTCCACAGACTAAATAATCCCAGGTCCCTCAGCCTCTCCTCACAAGTCATGTGCTCCAGCCCCCTAATCATTTTTGTTGCCCTCCGCTGGACTCTTTCCAATTTTTCCACATCCTTTTTATAGCGTAGGGCAGCTCCTGAAAGCCAGTAACCGTTGACATAAGCAATGCAGGGTCTACGCTGACACTGCGTCAGCCTAATTATGTCGGCCGTGATTCTACGCCGTTCGGGGAGGCGGTGTTACTGAATTGGCATAGAAAGGTAGTTATGTTGGGGGCTCCAAATTTCAGTGAAGACACATCTACAGCTAGATCAATACAAGGCCTAATCCTGTAGTTGACCTAACCCTGTAGTGTAGACCAGGCCTTAGATTTTTGCACCTTTCCCGGTGGCTTTCAAAAATCGCAGAAGAGCTTGTTTTTACTGAACTCCATTTTCCTCATATTCTTGATACATGTTCCAAGAAAAAAATTGTTACTTTAAGGCCTCTGAGTTTTCTATGTAGACATCTACTTTCACAGGTACGGCCTTTACAATCCCAAAGGATCTGATTTTGCTCCAGTACTGGAGTATATATATTGCTCTCCCCCAGAGAGTGCCTTCTGATTGGCTGGAAGAGAAGGAGGCCCTGCCCCACCCTATGATACAAAGTTTCTGATCCTGGGCCCTTAAAGGGACAGTGTCCTGGGGAGGAGGGTCCCCAGGACACAGCAACAGATGTCAGTCAGCGCCTCCCTGTGGGACCCCCTGCCCAGGGCTGGGAGCCAGGGTGGGGTCTAACAGCTGTGGCATGCAGGGGAATGGCCCAATCAGCTGCAGATGCAGGGGAGGGACCAATCGAGAAGCGGACCAATCGGATCTCTTTCTGACCTGCAGCTTGTCTGCTCTGCAGAAACTGGGGTCATTGCCTTATTTGAAAAGTCTGCCCGGACAGAGAAAGGAGGCTCAAAAAGGAGGCTCTGTCTGGGGAAACCCAGATGTATGGTAACCCTGCACATAACCACTCCTTTTATGATATTAAGTGTAGTTACGTTGTGTGCGTGGACAGAATCCTGATGTATTTTGCACTATGCAAGACAATTACAGCAACATCTCCCTGTCTAGGCAAGCGTTGGTTAATACTGGGTTCCCAGAAGATGCCTTGATCTATTTGGGCTGCTGGAATGCCTTTGTAATAATACATGCACAATCTAGACAAACCAGAGGTTTGAGGCAATCACCTCATGATAGTGATTATTACTGGCAATGTAGTTGGCCGTCCTACAGTATGAGACTGTGAGTACATAGTTTGTGAGTTGATACCTCACTACACAAGCTCTGCAGAGGCACTCTGGCTTTCTGGGTACCATTAGAACTGCCTTTTTCAAAGCACGCTTATCTTGTTGACACAGTTGTTTGCTAGCTGACTCACAGGAGGGGAAGGGGGTGGAAGCCTGGCATGTGAAATGTGCTAATCCAAGAATCCTTCAGGGGAATGCTTATAAATCAATCTACATGCCCTCAGGGTAGATTTCCTTTTTAAATTTAATTTTAGGTGGAAGGGAAAAATAGGAATGCAAGGGGCAGCAAGAAAAGTCAAGTGCAGGCAGAGAAAATATTCACTTGGGATTTGAGCTGGTTGGGAATTTTCCATCAGGATGAAATTGGGATGGAAAAAGGGAAAAAAAGTTCCATGGGAAAATATCCATTTTCAGAGCAGATTCTGCATCTCGGAAAGAATAGACATAGGGATCGGATGCTCAGCTAGTTTAATAATAATTAATAATTAATAACCATGTTGAATTCAATGGTGCTGAGGGTGTACTCTGTAAGGTATGTAAGCAAAATAAAATAAATACTATTGCCAAAAATGTAGAGGAGGTTTGGAGATGTTTAGAGCTGGGTAGGAGATTTAGACCCAGAGCCTCAAAGATATTTAGGCTCTTAACTCCAATTGATTTGAATAGAAGATAAGAACTAAAATACTTTTGAGGATCTGGGCCTTCGCTGTTATTATTAATGGAACATATTTGGCTAACCCCTCTGGGCTGGTGTGAAAACCTTAGTGATTATGCATCCCACAGTTGGCGATGGGCCTGATTCTCCTCTTATTAACACTAGTTTTACAACACCAACTCCCTTGCCTACGGTGTGGTCACCCCGATCTACAGCCGTGTAAATGAGATTAGACTCAAGCTCAGTGCATTTGCTACAGGGTGAAATTCACTCCATGCCGGCACAAAGACTATGTACCACTTAAGGCCCACTTCAGATGTAGGTTAGGATTTTCAAAAGCACTCGTGTGACATAGTGAACTGTTGCAAGGGACAGAAATCAAAAAGAATCCCCTCCCCAAACAGCTGATTCCAATTAACCAATCCTCTCAGAGGCTGCTGGGAGTGGACAGTGGCTGGGCCTATATAAACCAGACCCAGCTCATTCCAAGGGTATGAGGAGGTGGGACAATGTGAAGAAGACTGAAGGGCTTCTAAGGCAAAAACATCTCTAGGAAGGTGCTAGAGGAACAGTAAACATTTTGGGGAAAAGGTACTGAGTGCGGGACATCCACTGGGCCCCTTTTCCTTGCGACACTTTGGACTTGCCTGAAAGGCTATAGAACTTATGGGGGAATAAGATTAAAGCCTTCAGGTGTAGGGGGTGAACTGGATCTGAATAGACCCTGTAATAAGTACTCCTTGATTCTCTCTGGCTCCCTTTTTTTCTTCTCCCCCCTATTTTTTTGGGGGGGTCAGGTCATCCTGGCTCACCAGGTAATAGTTTAGTGACACCCTAACTGACTTTCAATGGGACTTGCTCTCTGAGGTCAATGATAGGCTTTTGAAAAGCACACCCAGAGACTTAAGCAAAAGCAATATTAGGCACCCTTAAACTGATTTAGGAACATCCTCACAAGAGAGTTGCCCTGATTAAACCAATTTCTAAACTGACTTAGGCCTTGTCTACACTACAGCGTTAGGTCGACATATGCTGCATTAGGTCGAATTTATAATGTGCATGTCTACACTACCGAGCCCTTTCCGCTGACCTAAAGGGTTTCTAAAATCGACACCAGTACTCCACCTTGGCGAGAGGTGTAGCACTAGAGTTGACCTTTCCGGGTCGACTTAGGGGTAGTGTAGACACAACGCTGTGTAATTCGACGGGATTGGCCTCCGGGAGGTGTCCCAGAGTGCTCCAATGTAACCGCTCTGGACAGCACTTTCAGCTCCACTGCACTTCAGCCAGGTACGCAGGAAAAGCCCTGGGAACTTTTGAAGTTCATTTCCTGTTTGATCAGCGTGGAGAGCTCACCAGCACAACTACCCATGCCTGTCCAGGGCCGCAAATGCGTTCCAGCGTGGAACATACAGGAGACACTGGATCTGATTGCTGGGTGGGGAGAAGAGTCTATGCAGGCAAAGCTCCGAACCAGCAGAAGAAATGCTGACTTCTATGCCAAAATCTCACAGGGCATGGGGGACAAAGGCTACGCCAGAGACACACAGCAGGGCCGCATGAAAATAAAGGAGCTCAGGCAAGCGTACCAGAAGACGAGGGAGGTGAACAATTGCTCTGGTTCTGAGCCACAGACAAGCCGCTTCTATGAGCAGCTGAATGCGATTTTAGGCAGGGACCTCCCCAGTACCCCAACACTCTCCGTGGATACCTCCCAGGCGGCCTCGGGCAACAATGAGGAGGATATTGTTGATGAGGAAGAGGAGAAGGAGGAAAATGCACAGCAGGCAAGCGGAGGATCCATTCTCCCTGACAGCCAGGACCTTTTCCTAACTCTGGAGCCAATCCCCTCCCAGGGCCTATTGCTGCGGGACCGTGATGGTGGGGAAGGCACCTCTGGGGAGTGCACACTTGTAATCACACTACAGGTTGTTAAATGCAATTGTGTTTAATGCTTAATCTGAGGTAAACAATTGGGATACAATGGCGGCCAGTCCAGCTACGCAAAAGATGCTCCCTGGAAAAGCCTGTTTATGTGCCAAGAGTTTCCCCACCAAAAAATGTCCCCGGGGGTCCCCTGACACCTCCTACCCTTTCTTGCGTGCTTACCATGCCTGCCCGCAAACCGAAATCTGCTGCCAGTTCTCTGCCGTGTGTTGTACCTTACTGGTAGGCGCTTCTTCTAAAAGACAAAATGTGGCCGTGTACCTCAGGGAATGTATTTACTGTTGTGAAGTGTTTCATTCATTGCAAGAGTTAACCTTCTGTTTTCAACAAAGTATGTTCTGTGAGGCTACCCTTGTGGGGTTTTTTTCCTTGCAGCTCCAACCTTATCTATGGGTGCTTCCTCCACACCAGCACAAAGGCTGTCCCAGATTAGAAAACACATGTTCTGTGATTTGATGCGTTCCTCCGAGACTGATAGGGCCCAGCTGAATTCATGGAGGCTTACGCTGTCAGAGAGCAAGTGCGCTGACCAAGAGGGCAGGAAAGCATGCAGGGAACAAGCGCGTAACACGCAAGAGGAGATGTTGCGGCTTATGGGGGAGCAAATAGACATGAGGCGTCTGGCTGAGGTGCAGGAAAGACAGCTAGACCTTACTGCCCCCAATGGTGAACCAGCTGCCCTCCTCACCAAGTTCCATATCCTCCTCTCCCAGACATCCTAGAATGCGGGAGGCTGGGAGGGGGAAGCTCCATTATCCCTTGAACTCAACTCCAGGGGATGATTCATGGAGCAGAAGGCTCTCATTCCCACAGCTTTGATTGTTATACAGTGCAATTATAGCAAGCTATGTGTCCTTGCCCCTCCGCCTGTGTTATCAGGCCCTTAGACCGGGCTTATCTTTGCTATTTATTGCTGTCTCTGTTCAGCGTAGAAGCGGCATGTTTGCGGCTCTGCCTCGGACCTTCCGTTTGCCTCTCTGGCTTTGTGGTAGGCTTGCCTTAGCTCCTTAATTTTCAGACGGCACTGCTGTGCATCCCTGTTATGGTCTCTGTCCTTCATGGCCTTTGAGACTTTTTCTAATATTTTGCCATTTCGTTTACTGCTACGGAGTTCAGCTAACACTGATTCATCTCCCCATATGGCGAGCAGATCCCGTACCTCCCGTTCTGTCCATGCTGGAGCTCTTTTGCGATCCTGGGACTCCATCAGGGTTACCTGTGCTGATGAGCTCTGCGTGGTCACCTGTGCTCTCCACGCTGGGCAAACAGGAAATGAAATTCAAAAGTTCGCGGGGCTTTTCCTGTCTCCCTGGTCAGTGCATCTGAGTTGAGAGTGCTGTCCAGAGCGGTCACAATGAAGCACTGTGGGATAGCTCCCGGAGGCCAATAACGTCGAATTCCGTCCACACTACCCCAAATCCGACCCACAAAGGCCGATTTTAGTGTTAATCCCCTCATTGGAGGTGGAGTAAAGAAACCCGTTTAAAGGGCCCTTTAAGTTGAAAAAAAGGGCTTCGTCGTGTGGACGTGTCCAGGCTTAATTTGATTTAACGCTGCTAAATTCGACCTAAACTCGTAGTGTAGACCAGGCCTTAGAGATCCCCATTGGGGCAAAGCCATCCACTATGTCCTGCACGTTTTCCAGAGTCACTACCCTTCTTAGCAGAAGTGAATTGATTGCCCTGGCTAGTTGGATCACAGCAGCCCCCCCAGTAGATTTACCCACTCCAAAGCGATTCCCGACTGACCAGTAGCAATCTGGTGTTGCAAGCTTCCACAGGGCTATCGCCACTCGCTTCTTGACTGTCAGAGCAGGTCTCATTTGGGTATTTCTGAGCTTCAAGGCTGGGGAAAGCAATTTGCAAAGTTCCATGAAAGTGGTCTTACGCATTTAAAAGTTATGCAGCCACTGCTCCTCATCCCATACCTCCATCACGATGCGGTCCTACCAGCCTGTGCTCGTTTGCCGGGCCCAGAAGTGGCGTTCCACCATGTCAATAAGCCTGGCTGCCGCTGCCAGCATGTACAAATTGCTCCATTTCATGGCTTCCAGCACGGCTATTTGCGTGACATCACATTCCTCCACACGGCGGCTCCTGACTAGGCTCTGCAAATATCGCAGGACAATGTGCGAGGTATTTGCGATGCTCACAACAACAGTGTACAGCTGATCGGGGTCCATTCTTGCTGTGCTATGGTATCTGCACAGGTAACCCAGGCTTAGGCATGAAAATGATTGTTTGCCATTGCTTTCATGGATGGAGGGAGGAGGCAAATGCATCATGGGAGGCTGATGACATGTACCCAAAACAACCCGCAAAAATGTTTTTGTCCCATCAGGCCTTGGGAGTCTAACCCAGAATTCCAATCCGCAGCAGGAACTGTGGGACAGCGGCCCACAGTGCATCGCTCCGTGAGTCGATGCTGGCCATGGGTAGTGAGGATGCGCGCCGCCGGCGGAATGTGCATAGTGGGGACATGCAGCTAAATGTCGACTTTAATAAATTTGACCTAATTTCATAGTGTAGACATACCCTTAGTTGAATCTGCCTTAAAAAGGGTGTGCAATGTCCTAAACTGCTGGGGAGAAGTCTGGCTCTACAAGCACCAGGTCCCCAGTCACGCAGAGATGATCAATGGCATTTTTGCCAGAGACATCACCTCAGATTCCAGAGGCAACAAAGATGTAGTTATTTGCACTTCTGGTTCCTTGCTAAAGGCAAGGAAATCTGTTCTTGCAAGATATTGTGCCTAATCCGAATCAGGAAGAGCTGGAAATGTCAAGAAATCTCATTCTCATGATATTTCCAATTAGTTCTGATAAATCTTAGATACACATCTAAAATGTGTGGGAAGGGGGAGCTGACTCACCATTGTCCTGTGCTTTGCTTAGTCATTTTGGCCTGACTACAAGAGAGTTGGCTGCTTAAGATTCATAGATTCATAGATTCATAGATTATAGGACTGGAAGGGACCTCGAGAGGTCATCGAGTCCAGTCCCCTGCCCGCATGGCAGGACCAAATACTGTCTAGACCATCCCTGATAGACATTTATCTAACCTACTCTTAAATATCTCCAGAGACGGAGATTCCACAACCTCCCTAGGCAATTTGTTCCAGTGTTTAACCACCCTGACAGTTAGGAATTTTTTCCTAATGTCCAACCTAGACTTCCCTTGCTGCAGTTTAAACCCATTGTTTCTGGTTCTATCCTTAGAGGCTAAGGTGAACAAGTTCTCTCCCTCCTCCTTATGACACCCTTTTAGATACCTGAAAACTGCTATCATGTCCCCTCTCAGTCTTCTCTTTTCCAAACTAAACAAACCCAGTTCTTTCAGCCTTCCTTCATAGGTCATGTTCTCAAGACCTTTAATCATTCTTGTTGCTCTTCTTTGGACCCTTTCCAATTTCTCCACATCTTTTTTAAAATGCGGCGCCCAGAACTGGACACAATACTCCAGCTGAGGCCTAACCAGAGCAGAGTAGAGCGGAAGAATGACTTCTCGTGTCTTGCTCACAACACACCTGTTAATGCATCCCAGAATCATGTTTGCTTTTTTTGCAACAGCATCACACTGTTGACTCATATTTAGCTTGTGGTCCACTATAACCCCTAGATCCCTTTCTGCCGTACTCCTTCCTAGACAGTCTTTTCCCATTCTGTATGTGTGAAATTGATTTTTCCTTCCTAAGTGGAGCACTTTGCATTTGTCTTTGTTAAACTTCATCCTGTTTAACACAGACCATTTCTCCAATTTGTCCAGATCATTTTGAATTATGACCCTGTCCTCCAAAGTAGTTGCAATCCCTCCCAGTTTGGTATCATCTGCAAACTTAATAAGCGTACTTTCTATGCCAATATCTAAGTCGTTGATGAAGATATTGAACAGAGACGGTCCCAAAACAGACCCCTGCGGTACCCCACTCGTTACGCCTTTCCAGCAGGATTGGGAACCATTAATAACAACTCTCTGAGTACGGTTATCCAGCCAGTTATGCACCCACCTTATAGTAGCCCCATCTAATTTGTATTTGCCTAGTTTATTGATAAGAATATCATGCGAGACCGTATCAAGTGCCTTACTAAAGTCTAGGTATACCACATCCACCGCTTCACCCTTATCCACAAGGCTCGTTATCCTATCAAAGAAAGCTATCAGATTGGTTTGACATGATTTGTTCTTCACAAATCCATGCTGGCTGTTCCCTATCACCTTACCACCTTCCAAGTGTTTGCAGATGATTTCCTTAATTACTTGCTCCATTATCTTCCCTGGCACAGAAGTTAAACTAACTGGTCTGTAGTTACCTGGGTTGTTTTTATTTCCCTTTTTATAGATGGGCACTATATTTGCCCTTTTCCAGTCTTCTGGAATCTCTCCCGTCTCCCATGACTTTCCAAAGATAATAGCTAGAGGCTCAGATATCTCCTCTATTAGCTCCTTGAGTATTCTAGGATGCATTTCATCAGGCCCGGGTGACTTGCAGGCATCTAACTTTTCTAAGTGATTTTTAACTTGTTCTTTTTTTATTTTATCCGCTAAACCTACCCCCTTCCCATTAGTATTCACTATGTTAGGCATTCCTTCAGACTTCTCAGTGAAGACCGAAACAAAGAAGTCATTAAGCATCTCTGCCATTTCCAAGTTTCCTGTTACTGTTTCTCCCTCTTCACTAAGCAGTGGGCCTACCCTGTCTTTGGTCTTCCTCTTGCTTCTAATGTATTGATAAAAAGTCTTCTTGTTTCCTTTTATTCCCGTAGCTAGTTTGAGCTCATTTTGTGCCTTTGCCTTTCTAATCTTGCCCCTGCATTCCTGTGCTGTTTGCTCGGTTAGATGGATGGTGCCTAGGACACAACCCTCTCCTCAGCATCTCCTGTTGCATAGCTTAGGCATCTCCCTGCCTAGAGTGCTGGGTTTTGTGGATTGCACTCGAAGGTGTCGATCTCGCCCAGTGCCTTGTACAAGGAGCCTGTCAGCTTTTGTGGCGTTGCAAGGCTGAACATTGCAACACTTAAGTCCCTTTGTGGATCTAGGCCTTCAACCTGTGTGAAATGAGTGCAACAGCCTACCAGGTCAGAATGTTAACCAGTTAGTCTGCACTAGTAGTGGTGACTACATAAATTGCAAGGAAGCGGAGAATTGGGCCTTGGGTGCTTCTCTGAACCCAAATGCTTTGAGGACCACCCATTCCCCAAAATGCTCCGGCTGCCACAACAGGCGAGGTTGAGTTGAAGTAAATGGGATGCTGTAGCGGGGCCGGTCACCCTGCTCCGGCCCTGAAAGGATTAAAAGGAAGCCCTTGCAGAGGGCTGGGGATGAGAACCAATAAGAAAAGGCTGGGAGGCAGCCAATCAGGGCCAGGCTGGGCCCTATAAAAGAGCTGCAGGGCCAGAAGGCAGTCAGTCTCTCTCTAGCTTTGGAGAGAGATGGACCTAGCTGCCTGAGGGAGTACAGGGTGCCAGAAGCAGAGCTGTGCTGGGGAAGGGCAAGGGGAGCTCTTCCCTGGCAAATCCCCAGGCTGAGGCCTTGTTCAAGGCCTAAGCAGATCCTGGGGCGGCAGAGGTGCAGCCTGGGGATAGGCAGAGGCAGCTGGTCCCACCCCCTTGCCAATGATGAGTGGCCATTGCAGACTGCAGTTTGCCCCAGGGAAAGGGGGCTAGATGATGACTGGCACTAGCCACTGAGGCAAGGGGGGCATAGAGGGTTGGGGGTTCCCCAGGGAGGGGAGACGAGAGTGGGGGGGTACTGCAGTGGGCAGAACCCCAAGGAAAAGGGCACTGGGGTCTGGGAGGGACATGGGGGGGCCTGAGGCAGGTGAGACACCGGCCAGCTGAAGGCGCTCTGGGGCTGGTCAAGAGCTAATTCCTGGATGACCAGCAGGAGGTGCTGTGCTGGTGAGTCTGTGATCTGCTACAGATGCTGTGATCTTCTTTAGGCAGTCAGGACAAGCAGATACTGCAAGGGGAGGAAACAAGGCTTAATTGAAATATAAAGGTATATGTGTCCCCAGGGTATAGAAGAAAATTTAGTAGCTGTTATGTTGCTGAATAAAATCATGGGAAGGTGGCATATAAATCAAGAAAAGACCAGGTTCTGAGCCCTGGGGGGTCCTCTCAAAATTGATTGTGGATTGATATGTGGCATGATGTCCTCGGGGAGGGAGATCAGACAGGTGTCCTGGTCTCTGAATACCAGGTTGCTGCCAGTGACCTGCAACAAATAAGAGCAGTGATTGGTACAGTGAAAACATAAGTGGCATGAGTAGGGTGACCATATTTCCTAGTTTCATATTTCCAGAGCCTCATGCCCGTGGCTGGACCTGAGCCCTGTGCTGCCTGTGGTTGGGGCTGATTCTTCCCCCTTGCCCCAAGCGCCATGCTGCCGGCGGCTGGGGCTGAGTGCCTGAACCCTGCTGCCTGGTACCTCACACTGTCACCCCACCGATGTTCCTCCACAGCCCTCCCAAGGGGCTGCACCTGACTTTTTTGATGAACTGGGTGTTTGTTTGCTCTTGTCAGCTGATCAGTTTTTTTTGTTTAAAAAAAAAAAATGAAGTCAGGACAAAGCTTAAAACCGGGATGTAAGGTCACCCTAGGCATGAGGGATATTAGAGAGCAGCCTGCACCTGCTTAGTGTTTGTGTCCAGTCCGAGTCTCTTCTCGCTCACCCTGGTGTATGTCAGGAGCGACCCCCCTGAGTTGCGCAGGGCTCAATCCGAGATTCTGGCTACTTTGTTCTGCCTTGTGGCTAGGGCAACAGGGCCACCAGTTCTTACCTGGTCCTTGCTAAGGTAGAATTCACAGAGAGGTTAGTGGGCCAGATCTGACATCACGCAGGTCTCCTGAAGGAGTCTGCAGCTCAGTGCTAAGGGAGTAATAGCTGTTGAGGTGTACTGAGAGGAAATCCAGCAGAGAACTTTTAGCTGAAGTTCAGATAATATTTCTATGTAATGAGATCTCTTAGGCTTTAGAACAGTCTGTGTAATGGAAGTGGTGGTGGTGGGGGAAATCCCATCACTGAAGTCATTTCAAATTGAGCTGGCCAAAGCATCCAAGAATATACTGTGGGGTGCAATCCTGCATGGGACAGGGTAAGGGATGGACTAAGTGATTTAATAGTCTGAACATTTAAAGGCTGTCGAATTCTGTGATGAATCCCAAAGCTGTCTCTCTACTCCTGCCTGTGCCAGTCTGACATCTCCACTTGGATGTCCTACCTCCATCTCAAAGTTAATCTACAAAATCACCTTCTAGGGACAGAAATAAAGGGGAGCTAAGGGTCTGCAGAACCGGCTTCATTGGCCACCTGAGGATTCCCCCATTGTATTGGGGGCATGGTCAGAGGGAGTGGACATGGGTTGGAGTATTGTTGGGGCTTGAGGAGCTTCACCAGCTGGCACAGGTTAGAGCAAACTTAAGGCTGCTGTATGTTACACCCTGGTCCATCTGCCAATGCACAGGTGGCATAAAGCCATCTTTCCCTTCCCACTCAGGTCTTGCACAGCTCACTGGGTTTGTAGATTGGGCCCCTTATCTTTCCTCCTACCTCCCTGTTTTACCCAGACCTTTTGGGAGGAAATTATGTGAGAAGGGTAGAACAGGGGTGTGGCAGGGTACTTAGTGAGCATGCTATAGTGCCTAAGCCACTGGACTGGGAATCAGGAGACCTCCATTCCATCCCCGTCTCTGCCACTGACCTAGCCTATGAGTCACCTCATCTGATTCCATTATCACTTTTTGTCTCTTCTGTTCAGACGACCTTTACCAGGAAGGGGTTGTCTCTCAGTCCGGCTATGCCTATACATGGACTTGAGTCCAACCCCTCAACCCTTCAGCCGTTCTGGTGAGCAGCTGCAAGTGTCCTGTTCTCCCCGCTCCCCACATTACCCCAGAAAAACCTTGGGCATGCTCTGGGCGCTCTCACTTTGGGTCATTATCCAGCTCACTGTGGCTCAACGGGGTTCAGAAAAGCTAGGCTTGCTTATCAAGTTGTGTCTCGACGTGCGCTTGGCTAGCTGCGGAGTGCCCAGCTGGTGATTTGGGGTCCAGGGAGGTAAAATTGGACCCCTTCAGCCAGAATTTGGGAAAAATCTTAGAAAAAGGCTTAGAGTGCCACTGGAAGGATGCTCCTGCTGCTTGTAGCTGGGGGCAGCGTTCTGGGCTTAGGGGGCTGCATCTGCTCCAGTGGGTGGAAGGATGGGGTCCCAGGACCCCCAGCCACAAGGTCCACAAGTTATCCTCCAGAGGCCAACTATTGAGACTCCGTTGCTCTCCTGTAGCTCAACTATTAAGCCTTCCTCTGTGGCTTCTCCAGGCAGGGAGCAGCATCCCCACGGCGGTCCGCTTTGGAGGACAGCCTGGCTGGAAAGAATTGCATCCACCAGGTCAACCAATTGAATATAATGGGCCCGGTTCACCCACAAACATGGGGAGGGAGCTAGTGATGGCCACCTTGCCTGGCCCCAAGTCCCTGTGGGCTATCAGGCTCCTCCAGGAGACAGGAGGAGAGGAGGGTGCCGTGATGCCCGGGTCGCCCTGTCCTGCCCCAGGGAGCCACAGGAGGGAACCAACCTCCATCAGGCACTGAGGGCACTTTGCTGAAGGGGGTCCCTGGAGCAGAGCTGTTGGGGAAAGAGAGAGTCTTTGGTCAAGGGCTGACTTTCAATAGGTGGCAGCGAGGTAGCTGCTCTGCTACACACACAACCCTGATCTAGAAGCAGGTCTACAAAGGCCTTAGCACCAGCTTCCCCACGGACAAGAAGTGTGCTCTGGGTGAGGTGACTCCTTCCCAGCCACGCTCCACTCCTGACATGCAGTGCTCTCCGCACAAGGCTTGGTCCAATGCATGGGGGGTGCAGTACCCTGCCTCGCTCTGTGCCATTTTTAAACCTTACTGCAAAGGTGTGTGGCCAGAACCAAGCACTATTTTCTCCTGGCTTTAAATCTCCTGCAAAGTCAATCTTCCTTTGCCAGCTTTCCTGTTAAATACGTCCCTATTAAGAACTATAGTCTCAAAGTTTCTTCATTATTAGAGTCAATAGAAATCACTGTAGTTATCCAGACTTTTTTGGTTTCCCACCTTTTGTTGTTTTGAGTGGATTCTTGCAAAGAAGGAATCACATTTTTTTAAAATAGGATTAAAAAAAGACAGTGCTGAAAAGAGAAATAGTCATTCTCATTTTTTTTGTCTTTTGTTTTNAAAAAAAGACAGTGCTGAAAAGAGAAATAGTCATTCTCATTTTTTTTGTCTTTTGTTTTTTGTCAACCTATCACCTTTTGCTCCCTTTGTATCATGCCCATGTGTAGTATGGAGAGGTTGCCATGTTAATCCAGAAAGCATCAGAAATCTGTATCAAGAAGCTGCTATTACATGTACAATAGGCAAATAAACCCTTCATTGCGGCTTCCCACAGTAGCAGCTCAATGCCGGGGGGAGGAGGCAGAAGAGGGGGGCGGGGTTAGAGTCTGGTTGTGTCACTGACTTCTTCTGGACTTGGACAAATCACTTAGTTGCAATGTCAAGTGTCTAGCCCCTACAACTGGGGCAGTGTCTTCAAAAGATCTCCTCACCCAATGTGCTGGACTCTTGTGACAATCTCACCATGTATTTTGGTGCTTAAATGGGAGCTGAGTGGTTTCTTTAGTGGACGTCTGACCCCAATTGTGGGTGCGGTGCTCCCTTGAAAATAGGGCCCATAACTTCTATGTCTCCATTTTCCATCTGTGAAATGGGGATAAGGAATACTACCTCCCCCCCAATAATTTGTCTATTTGGAATTTAAGCTCTTCAGGGGCGGGACTCCCTCTCTGACCACATGTCTGTACAGCACCTAGCACAATGGGGTCCTGACCTCAGTTGTTGCAGCTGCAAGGTGCTACCACTGACCAAATAAAAGCAGTGTTAATTGTAGTGTCCTTTGGTCCATGGAGCTACTTCTGGTGTGTCTCTTCCCTACCACAAATCTTGCATGTTACACCCCGGGTGCGGTGGGGGGAGGGAGGTTCAGAGTAGAGTTTTAAATGAAAGCAACCAATTAAATAGCACAAATAAAGTCCTAATTCAAAGTGGGAGTTAATAGTTCAACCCCGTACTCTGACCATAGCATTCC
The DNA here is from genome assembly GCF_013100865.1 of Trachemys scripta elegans. NCBI lineage: Eukaryota > Metazoa > Chordata > Testudines > Emydidae > Trachemys > Trachemys scripta. The sequence goes on from NC_048314.1 coordinate 8,902,878, forward strand.
ATTGCAATAAGATATAGTCTTAATCATCTAGGGACAAATTCCAACCTGGTATAGGAACTTGACCAAGCCCCATGGGTAGGCACACAACATAACAAAGGGTAGGTTAGACCCAGATAAGGCTATCAACGATTTAGAGAGAAAATTCTTCCTACTCGTCTACATTTATCTGTTGCCAATGCTATAGATTCCTGTTTGCCACAGGAAGGCAGTGTAGTTTAGCGGATCCTGCAGTGAGCTGGGAATCCTGAGTTCCATTCCCAGCTCCAGCTCTGACATGTGGAATGACTGTGAGCAAGTCACTGTGGATACAATTTTCAAAAGCGACTTAGGGGCCACGTCACTTTTGAAAATTTTACCTGGTCTCATGGAAAATCTTGTCAGCTTGGATTCCAAGCTTTCTCAAAGAAGGAATTTTGTATATGTGCAATGCCTATCACTAGGGGTTCCTGATCTTGACTGGGGTCTCCAGGATCTGCTGTAACATACACTCCTCGTTGTTTTTGCTGCTAAAACTATAGTGTGCATATGGAAACTTTACTACTGTCATCAGAAGCTTTATATGCTGAATAAGTATAGATAAAAGGTGGGTGAGGCAATATCTTTTATTGGAACAACTTCTGTTGATGGAAGGGTCGCAGAGCTTCTTTCACCAGCAGAAGCTGGTCCAATAAAAAGATCTTCTTTCTCATGTCCTGGAACCAACACTGCTACCACACTATGGCAAACAATAAGTATAGATGAGGTAGTAACCCCCAGGGTTGTGGATAAGAGACCTAGTAGAGGTTAATAAGGAGCAGAATTGAACTGAACGAAGAACACTAGCCCTTATTCCACCCAAGCCTGAGCGGATGAAGTGCTGGCTTCCCTAGGCTACAGCCCAAAACAGTCGTGAGCTGCTCCACCCACCCAGCCTGATACATAAACTCGGAAGTGTCCTGAGTGAACTACTTGACTGCACTGCTCACCAGGGCCGCCCAGAGGATTCAGGGGGCTGGGGCAAAGCGGGGGAGCGGACATAAAAAAAGGCATCACCCGCTGCAGCGCTTGTACTCACCGGGCGGTGCTCCGAGTCTGCGGCGGCGGCAGCGGGTCCTTCACTCGCGCCACGTCTTCGGCAGCACTGAAGGACCCGCTGGCGAAATGCCGCCGAAGACCCAGACCGCCGGTGGGTGAGTAGCCAGGAAAGGGATTCTTGGCCAGGGCTCGCAGAGCCCCTGCGGGGCCTGGGGCAAATAGCCTCACTTGCCCCCCCTCCCCCCTGGGCGGCCTTGCTGCTCTCTTAAACGGGTGTATGCAGTTAATCTGCAACAATAGGTGGCGCTTGATTGGAGTGCCACTGTTTATGGACAGGGATTGACCAGGGTACCAGCACTACTTTTCCTCCAATCGAATCCCTGGGTTTGGAGAACACTGCCCTTAATATTTTGAGTTACTTGGGATAGCATGTGATAAACACTAATTTGATAGTCTCAGTGACAGTCTTTTTGTGGGGCACCAATATTGGCAGGACGCAACCAGCCTCCAGCTATTTCTGCAGTTTGGGATCACATAACCACACGAATGCTGGACTTGCAGGTGCCATCAGCTACATAGAGGGCCCTGCACCCTAACCTGTACCCCAATTATTTATACCTGCAGAACAGCCACCAAGAAAAGCACAGGGGAAGCTGGGCTGAAAGTTTATCCTCACAACCCTACCCTTTAAAAATGTGTTCTCACAGAAGAGACAATCTGTCTCAGGCAGCTGCAAAACATCACACACCGGGCACCAAAGAGCAAGTGCTGCCTTATGAAGAACAATAAGGGTGTGATGGGGTCCTCCTGGACTGTGGGAGCGCTGACCCCTCCCGAGCCCACCAACTTGGGTTGCCTCTCACACTATGATGCTGATGTCAAGCTACAAACCCCTGACAGGCACTGCACTTACTTCATCCACAGGTGATCTCCCAGTCACTCATGAGCCAACAATAGAGAGGCTCCAGCCATTTCCCCCCAGCTCCCCAGCCTTGCACCCCAGAACGGTACCATCTTGTACCAGATGCCTGACCTGTGTAAGCTCATTACCTAGTTTGCCATTCCCACAAAAGGAAAGTGGACATGCCACAGCCCTTGTTAACCGGTGCTGAGATCCCCCCCGGCACTTCAACCAAAACACAGTTTTAGGCAAAATATAAAACAGATTTATTAACGACAGAAAGATGGATTTTAAGCATAGAGATCAAAGTTGGTTACTTAAGAAATAATAAAAAAAATCCTCAGTCTAAATTCTACAAACTAACCAGGATTTGAATCAAGCAGTGTTTCATCCCAACAGAGGGCACACACAGGTTACAGTTCCTCAATACACGGACTGGGACTCTTTTCCAGCATGGGACCACACTTCCCCAGTTCAAAGTCTCTCCCCCCCCCCAGATGTGTTTCCAGATGTTGAGATGGAGGTGGGGGAGTGATGCCAAGTGATGATGTCACTTCCTCTCTTTTATATTTTCCTCCAGCTTTGCTGTGATGTGGGGATCAGGCAGCCCCCCTTGGTCAAGCAGTCTCCATTGCATCCGTGCTCTCTCTGAGAAGTCTCTGGGATTCCGTTTAATGGGCCATCAGCACGTGTCTGGCTGGGGTCCTTTGTTGCAACTGAAAGATTGGCTGTGCGCATTTCCCAATCTCACAACTTATTTCAGTAACACATACAGCAATGCTTTATAACTTCCCATATACCGATAGCACATACAATCCAACCAGTTGTTATTGTTCAGCAGATCAAGACTTTTAAAATGATACCTCACAAGATATATTTTGTACAAAACGTATAATCACAGTGGTGAATATGGGGGTTCCAGGGTACTACTTTGAGGTCACACGTCCGCCCTTAGTTTACAGCAGGAGAGTTAGTCACTGACTGATGCGGAGGCAGTATGCCTAAGGTCCTCTTTAGGTTTTGACCATACAACTCCCAAGGGTTGCTAAACATTGCAGTGTTACCCCACATGTGCTTTTGCAACGTTCCGTGTACCTTTCAACACTTTGTGGATCAGTCTGGAGAGCTCAAAAGTTAGAAAGCATCTCTTTGTATCTCTGCAGCATTGTTAATGCTTCTGTTTTTACAGCTCGTGTTAATGCAGATATTAATGTTTTCTAGAGTGTACCCTTCTAACGTCCCCCAGTTTTTGTGCTAATGTACTTCTCTGGTGCGTTGTTCTTCCCCTGCCCTGAGAGCTTTGCAGCATACTTGGCTCCAGATGGTAGTAATGTAGAAAGTAGTATTACAACTGCATCACTTAAATGGAACTGATCTGGATTAGTTTCCCCTGCAGTTCCCCAACAACACAATCTTTTAGCCGAAGCAACAACAAACCACCAATGGGCCGAGCTCTCTTTCTGCATTGTATCTACCCCACTGGAGTTGCTATTGCCATCAGTAAGCTTGCATAGAAGTAGCTCACAGCAGAATTTGGACCATTAGTGGAGTTACTCCAACGGGCCTTGTGCCTAGTTAGGAATGTGCAGATGTTGGTTATCACTTGATTAACCTTGACGTTCAGCTTGTGCTCTGCTTTATTTATCTCCAGTGCGTTGATTATGCTTCGGTTCTTCTTTATATCTGCCAAGAGGTTGCCACACTGAAGATTAGTTTAATCTGCCTGGTCTGTTTTTTCTGGCTGAGGCATTCACTTGCTCATGTTGAATTTGTCTTCCTCCTTATGCCAGGAAGCAACAACAATCAGTCTTCCTTTCTGTACAGCCTTGGTCCTGTCTCCCACCATAGGCAGGGGTTGGTTGTTTGCATCCTGAAGCTGTCAAGGGTTGATTTCAATTTCATTGATTTAATGTGGTGATTCCAGCCCAGAGAGCTAATTATAAGACTGCAATTTCACGGGGACTTTCATTTCAAGCTCTCAACCTGCATCACTTCTGGCCATTCACAGCATTCCTGTGGCAAAGTTGAGGAGGACCCAGAGCTCCTTGGGAGTACTTGTGAGGATTTTTCCACACGGCAGATGTTACAGCAGCAGAGCACCTCCTCCAGCGACGGAAAGGGGTTTTTCCCCATTGCTGTAGTTAATCCGAGGTGGGGTGACCTAACCCCTAGTGTAGCTGCAACGAGGTTAACAGAAGAATTCTTCCATTGACCCAACTATGGTGCTCAGGGGTGTGAACCAGTCTCACCAGGGCTGGCTCTAGGGGTGGGCAAGCAGGGTGGTCACCCTCCATTCCAAAGTCCCGGGGGGGGCTGAACTGTTCTGATGCTTGGCCTTCCCCCCCACCCGCTCCGGATTGGCTGTCCAGCCTTTTATTTTTATTTTTGCTCAGCCACTTGAGCATGGGAGAACCAAAAATGTTTTCTGTTCTTGCTGGCAAAATGGTGAGGGGCTCTCCTGGTTCTCATGAAGGGTTGCTAATTTTGGTTGGACTTTTTCCTGGAGGTTTCATCACACAACATCATCTTTAATTAGAGAATCATCTTTAATTCCTGGCAAATTCAGGACAATCCTGGAGGGTTGGCAATAAAGTGGAACAGCATCAACAGGAAAGACTTGAGAGACCCACACTCCAGAATAGCCTATAGTCTGGTGGTTAGGGTCCTTGCTTGAGAGGGGTGAGATCTGAGTTAAAATCCCTGCTCCAGAGTGGAGCTTCAGATGTGGCTCTCTGACAACCTGGGTAAGTGCTCCTACCTGTGGGTATACAGTTATAAGGGCACACAGATAGTTTGCTGGTCCAAAACAGATTTTTCTGATTGTCAACAAAGTCCAAATATCTCTGGAACCAAACCAACGATCTTTTCTGGTATAGGGTTTTCTCTGCTGGCTGAACTGACAAAACAATTAATCACCCAGCTCCACTCCTCTGAGTTGGATTCATACCTTGCCACTAGCTGGAATGAAGGCCATAGGCAGACGTTTGAAGTGCCAAGCTAAAACTGGCTTACTTGTATGAGCCCAGCAACTCATTACACTTCTGTCCAAGATCTCCAGATGGGCCAGACAAGTTCTCCCACAATGCACCGTAAAAGTGTTCAGAGTAGTGAAGCTTATGCAGCATGAGGAACCATGGGATGTGCCCTTACCGAAGTCGGTGCAAAAATATGAGGTAATGGCTGGGTGAGGTTCTGTGGCCTGCAATGTGCAGGTCAGACTAGATGATCATAGAATCATTGAAGATTAGGGTTGGAAGAGACCTCAGGAGGTCATCTAGTCCAACCTCCTGCTCAAAGCAGGACCAATCCCCAACTAAATCATCCCAGCCAGGGCTTTGTCAAGCCGGGCCTTAAAAACCTCTAAGGAAGGAGATTCCACCACCTCCCTAGGTAACCCATTCCAGTGCTTCACCACCCTCCTAGTGAAAGTGTTTCCTAATATCCAACCTAAACCTCCCCCACTGCAACTTGAGATCATTGCTCCTTGTTCTGTCATCTGCCACCACTGAGAACAGCTGAGCTCCATCCTCTTTGGAAACCCCCTTCAGGTAGTTAAAGGCTGCTATCAAATCCCCCCTCACTCTTCTCTTCTGCAGACTAAACAAGCCCAGTTCTCTCAGCCTCTGCTTGTAAGTCATGTGCACCAGCCCCCTGATCATTTTCGTTTCCCTCCGCTGGACTCTCTCCAATTTGTCCACATCCTTTCTGTAGCGGGGGGCCAAAAACTGGACGCAATACTCCAGATGTAGCCTCACCAGTGCCAAATAGAGAGGAATAATCACTTCCCTCAATCCGCTGGCAATGCTCCTACTAATGCAGTCCAATATGCCATTAGCCTTCTTGGCAACAAGGGCACACTGCCGACTCATATCCAGCGTCTCATCCACTGTCATCCCCAGGTCCTTTTCTGCAGAACAGCTGCTTAGCACAATGCTTCCTTCTGAGGTTAAAGTCTGAGTCAAGTAGAGTGTCAGGGTAGACGCAGGGCATTATAACTACTGGACTGTTATTCCATAGTGTGGCCACTTGCCCTCATGATAGCCTAACACGAATGAAGTAACTCAAAGGTAGATCACTTGACCTAATTCTATAGTCAAGACACAGGTAAAAAGGTTGTAAAGAATGGTAGTGCTGAACCACAACTCCCATCAACCAGGAAATAGGTCAGGAAAAGAGAATTCTTCCCCTGACTTGCCATGAACTTTGGAGCTGGGTCCAAAGACCATTGAACGCAATAGGGGAATTTTTCCAGTTTTGACAGTCATTGAATTATGCTACTGCTTTACCTAATGCCACTCATCAGTTCTTCATACCTGTTGGCATGGGCAAGAAAAAGCGTTTTGTAATATTATGATGGGGGCTAGATCTACAAGCCTTCAATGCCACTTAAGTCAAACCTTTAATCTCTGCTAGCTTGTGCTGCCTTGTAGCCTCTTGGGTCAGGACAGCCATCCAAGCATGCTTCGTAATTCTTTTTCTTAAAAAAAAAAACCAAAAAGCTGCAGCAGAATAACTTGTAGCAGGTTGTCTTAATGTGCTTCCTATAAAAGGAGAGGCACTTGCATTTGCAGATCACTTGCATTAAGATAATTTATATCTTTATCTCATTGTATCACTGTTCAGCACTTATCTGGCTTTGCCAACAAAGAGAAGGCAGCATTTTAGAACAGTATATTTTATAAATACATCCCACTGGAGGATCCTGTTTCTGGAGAGGGGTAATGTAGGTGGGATGGAAGAGTGGCTTCTAGGTGAGAACCTTCCAAACTTCTCTGGGCCTGATTCTTTTTTTAAATAGCAAGGCTACTTTTAAAGAAGCAAATTCAATTGCTCAGATATTCAAAAGTGGCTGGTGAGTTAGGGTGCCTCATTTGAGTGTGTGTGTGAAACTTGAGACACCTTTAAATGGTCTTATTTTCAGAAGGTAGGAGCTAAACTTTCTAAAAATCAGGTCCCTTTAAGGTGTTTCAAGTAAGGCACTGGAAAAATTACAATAGTCTCTGTCTCCAAAAAACCTTTCCTGATGAAAACTTTGTTGAAACAGATATATCTCCGCAAAACCATTTCAAGCTTCAACAAAACAGTATATTTCAACCACCTCTAGTCTATATACAGATTTAGTACTGTTATAACCAGTTGTGAAAGTGAAATGAATTATAAGGTGCCACAAGTACTCCTGTTCTTTTTATTAAAGAAATAGAATGAATTGAAGAATTCTGTATGTACCTTTAAGTAGAAATGAGAAGTGCTGCAATCCATGTGGCAGGAAAGCAGACATTAACTGCTTAATGAAGGGCAATTGGTGAAGCATTAACCTTAGACTGATTAAAAGTTAATAAGGAAGCAGGATATGCATAGTGTGCCCCATGGAAATTTTACAATTTTGCTCTCTCTGTCCCTTTGTTTAGTTCGCACCCTTTTATCTGTATAAATAAGACTGTTTGAATCCTGCATGGGGGCTCACATTATCTGAATGTATTAGCAGAGCGCTGTGCTAATAAAACAGTGTGGTCTGACAAACTATGAGTCCTGAGTCTAACTTTGACAATTTGGAGGTTCCATCGAGATGGCAACCGTCTTCACTGGGGCCGTGTGATTCCTGACCATTATTGTAGGATGACCGTGGCAGCCGGCACTTGGGCATTTGGCCCGAGTGGTCCTCCTACTGAATGGAAGGGCGCACGACCACAGTGAGGTCTACGCCATCGAACCTGTTGGTTCCCACTCTGTTCTGGTAGGGATCCCGGGATCTGACATCAGGAATCTGGTCAGGTAATTATTTCTGTGTTTTGTCCGGACTGAAGACTGTCCTGTCTCTCTGTCTATCTGTCCTCCTGTGGAGTGTTTGAGTCTGGGTGCCATCTCCGTCCAGAGATCGGCCGACCAAGGGGTTCCTGTCCCCGTGGTCTGAGTGAGTGAAATCTGCACAATCGCAGCCGCATCACACCTTGGGTAAAACCCTTGGTGTGAAAGCTAGGGCGATTGAGTCAGTAGCCTGTGGGCTCCTTTTGTGTGTTGCACCGGGCATCGCTCTGACGAACCCGAATTTCCTTCTTGTGTGATTGATGTGTGTAAAGTCCTCCTGTATTGGTAACCAGACGTCTAAGTCGGGACAGTTCCCTAAAGGAACGCCGGCTCTGTATTTTAGGAAGGGTCTGGACTCCTGTAAATTTCTGGGAAAATGGTCTAGGCTAACTCAGGGGAATCCCAAAACTCAGTGGCCACTGTTCAAATCTTGGAACAAAGACTGAGTGGACGTCTTAAAAAAACAAACTCAGCCAACCTAAAACTAAATTGGCTAAAGGAGAGGTTAATTGTTTCATGCAGTGGTGGGAAGAGGCAAATCGTAGGTGGACAAAATCAAAACTCGCCTCTCTCAAATATTCAAATAATAAGTTAAAAGCTTTATTAAAAGCCTCCTCTCCCAGCACCAGACCGAGCGCTCTTCTTTACCCCGTTCTCCAACCCCCCCCCCCACCACCACCACCACCAACAACAACCCCGGATCGATCCCAACTCCCTTCATACTCCCCTCTCATTGTAAAAAGGATAAAATGCCCCTTGTTCTGGTCCCCTTCGTTGTCTGTCTCAGAAACTGATTCTTTAGTGTTCTACTACCAATTCAGCAAGGAGGGTGGGTTCCTCAACTAGCCCCCACCCTTCCTGGTCCCTTTCCTTAAGCATTTCTTTCAAAATTGTGAAATGACCACAATATCACTCACAAAAACGGTCCATTGGAAAAAGCAGGATTGGGCCCAGACAAGCAGGCAAGCAACAGATAAAGAAACTAAAAAAAAAACAAACAAAAAACAAAACAGGTTGGAAGCCCTAAGGGCATAGTGTCAGGAGTAAGTGCAAGTATGAACCCCTGGAACAATACTTAAAAAGGTGAAATCTGAGTTAATAAAGGTGTCATTTTGGGAAATAAACAAGTGATTTAAGGAAAGAGAGTGAAAAGATAACTCTACAGAGGCTGGAGAGAATTAAACAGTTAAACTTTGTGAAAATGTTAAAAATGATCTTGTTAAAAGAATTCTTGGTTTCTTTGCAGCCATTCTAAAGGAAAAATGGGCCCTTTTCCAGAGGAATGTCTGTAAATAATCCAGGTAAAGAGACTATCTAATTAAAATCATTTGACTATGGACAATTGAGTCAAATTTGCTAAAAGAACATAAGGGGGTGGGGGGTTCTATTGGAACTTAACTGCCCCAAATGTATAAAGGTAATGTAATCTATGTACAGCTATGTAAAAACAAAGCAGTGTAAGAGGGATGTTAAGGGAGAGAAAATGTGTATGTATCTGTCTGTCTGTGGGAATATGTGAGGTTCGTAAAACTCCTGTTTTGTAAGTTTAAGATAAATTGGTTTTGTTTTGTTTATAATGCCACTAAAAATCCATTTGACTCTAATTCAAAGTTGCAAAACTGACAGACCTTTTTGCCAGACACAGGTAATCAGAGTTGGTTGGCTTTGAGATTTGGTATTTAACCCTTAAGGGGTAACTTGATTCTTTACAAAATTTAAATGTTTTCAAATAAAGACCAAGTCATGACTGCAGCAGGGCAGTCAAAATCAGAAGAATAGGGAGAGATTCTGGATTCTATTTGTTTGTTTGTTTTTGTAACAAAATAGCAGATGAAAGCTGTAGGAAAAGAATAAAGACAGTGGCCCTCTGAAGCAACAGCAGGGGTGAGGTGCACAAAACAAAAAGAAGCAATGTTAGAAACACCGAGCCTTAAAATGGCTCTGTGTAATCAGACTGTCACTTTGATAAGGGTACATAAAACTCTGTAAGAACAAAAGAAACAGTTACACCTCATGTAAAAATGAATATGGCTAATGTTTTAAAAGTTAAAGTATAGAAGGAATGTGCAGACGTGTGCAGTGTATATTATAGAGGGGGGTAAAATAAATGCAAACGAAACATGCTACTTAATTAAAATCCGATTAGGGCTCCAAAGAAGCCACAATAGACTATGTTTTCTTTTTCAGCTCTCTGTGTGTTTTGGAAGCAAGAGTTAAAAGTCATCAAAACTCTGGTAAAAGTTAATTGTGTTCCTTTTAAGACAGAGTCTCTGAGCTCTGCTAATGGTTTCGAATCCAAAAGCCAAGCCTGTGTGGATGCAAATTATCTAACTGATAAAGGAAGTGAGAGAACTGCCAGCACAAAGAAGTTGCAGATAAAGAACATACCTGGTCAGCAAACAAATTGTCTAAATAAAAGGCAGGGTATAACACGATACCTTTAATTAAAATAAATTTAACGTTAATAGGTACCCCTGTAACAATGTATAGTGTGTATGATTTTTGGGAAAAAAAAATCCTTTATGGTAATGATGCTTTTCAGCTGTTACCTGTGAACAAACTTAAAGCTTAACACAGCAGGAAAGACATTGTAAACTTGGTCTGCTGTAAAGGAAAAACTGAGGTACATCACCTCATGGATTTAATGATTGAACAGTGGGATGATTTCCCCATAACTCTTAAAAGATAGAAGCCATTAAAACCTGGCCTGCATATAGAACAAAAAACACAGGAAAATATGGAGGTAATTCCTCTTGTTTTGCCTGCAATCAGCAAGGGTATTTGTGAAAGAAAGGAATATTTTAAGTAATCATGAATACCACCCCGAAAGGGGTAGAAAAACGTTATTTTTGTCTTTCAGAAAAAGCTGATACCAGCTACAGGACAACCTAATACAGAAACAAAAGTGGGTATGATTATCCATGCCTGTTGCTCCAAAGCCCTGTGGTAAAAACATCTCACTAGGATCCTAGATGTGGGATAAAATAAATAATGAGACCAAAGTACTGTATAATGGACTATGTGTATGTTAATTCTTGGGGAAAAAGTGTTTTCAAAGAATGGAAGTGTTAGCAACCTTCCAATAGACAAATGTAAATGTAATGTAAGTAATGTGTTTACAAAAGGTTAAAAGGTAACACAGTTCCTAAAACAAACAAAAAGGCAATGTGGGAAACCGAACCATTCATATTATACATGCAAATGGCAACATGTTAAGAATTGCCACTGCAGAAAGACATAACAGCTTACCATTGGTATAACATTTTCTGAATGGTCTCCCACAACTACTGGGGTACTAATGTTACTATCCCTAATTGGTTTTGGTTTTAAATTGTATGTGGGTTTAATTGGAATGTTTGCAATGTGCTGTTGGATAAAACACATGTATGCAAAGCTAGAGCCACAGGCCCAAATCACCTCCCAGTATTTTCTATTACGTGGACTAAATAAGAAGTGACACTGGCGATTAATAATCTTAGTGTCAAAAGGGGGATATGTAGGAGCAGGATTTTATAATGTCTCATAAGAATTAATGTATTATTTGATTTCATCCTGTCAGCCACCCTTTTTGAATAGCAGAAAGGAATGACAAACCAGAACAATCCTTATGACTGATTATGGTCACCCTTTTGTTTTAGAATAAGTTATAATGTCTACTATGGTTTCCTATATGTATTACAAAGTAGGCACTCTAGTTAAATATACATTTCTTTGTTTTAAGGCTTAGTAAGTAAGAAACAGGATTCTCTATTGTGTCTATGTTAAGTAGATTAGAGGAACATTAAAGGCCTGGGTCTCAATGTAAATTGTCTTGGTTATTGATTGTAAAACTTAGCTAGGTTTTAATTTGCAATGCCTTTTTGCTCGATATAAAATACTACTGTTTGTATTCTCAGTCTGTTTGTGTGAATGGGGAATGTATGCATCAGAAAAAGATAAGGTGTGAAGGCCATTGTTATAGCCACAGTCAAGGAAAAAGAAGTAAAGAAACTTAAAGGACATCAAAGAATCATCAGGTACTGCTTACTATCCAGGCGGCTGTTAAACTATCTGGCATCACAGCATGGATACATGCTTCGCAGTGTAAGAAGGCACCACGCCCAGCAAACCAATCATCACCTTAGGACCACGCAGAGTCAATTTTGACTCCAGAAGAAGACATAAGGAACAGCCTGCAATACCTTACCATCTACGCTCTCGTAAGGGCTGTCAGAAGCAGATGACGACCTAAAGCAAGGCCCAAAAAGAAGCAGTAGTGAGCCTAGCGCCTGCTGCCTGGTGGATGTAAAACCATGACTGCGGTTCCCTCAGTTGAGGTTGTCAGAACCAGAAGGGCCTTGCCTCCAACATGAGCCTCTGGTGGTGCCTGTTCCTCGGCTGCTGGTGTCTTAAGGTCTGGGGAGTCCACAATGACAATTCTTTTATCCAGCAGCAAGTGTGGATAGCTCAGACCCTTAATATTTCTAATTGCTGGGTCTGCAGCCACATCCCAGCCCACTCTCAAGCTGGTGTGTAATGGGACAGGGCTGGATCTGGGAAAAAGCCGTTACCTTCAGCATATTGTGGCTAATGGTGTATGGGATTATTCGAACAAAACTAAAAAGTGGCGGGCTGGGTATGGGGATATGACATTTTTTCTTGACCTGAGGATCAAACAGCAAAATCAATTTCATGTTCCTCCTACAATAACCTTAGTGAAAACAATAAAATCTTTCAACACCATGCAAAAAGGCTCCTAAGGTTACAAGCAGTAGTTGAAATAATGGCAAATGAAACTGGAGAGAGTTTAAAAAAAAACCCTGGCCAAAGAAACAGGCGATCTGACAGATGGCCCTCCAAAACCATCAGGCATTGGACATAGTGCTGGTGGCCAAAGGAGGGACCTGTGCTATCATTGGAAAAAGAAAAAAATATTGTGTGTATATACCTGACAACACCAATAAGGTAATAGATCGTGCTAGTCACTTAGAACAAATCGCATATCTTCCCCATGAAGAGCCAAGTTCTTTATGGAAGTGGCTAAGTAACCTGTTCAATTTCTCTGGCATAGGAAACTGGTTGTTTCAGGGAGCCCTGACTATCCTGTTTGAAATCCTAATGATTTTTGTATGCTTTCAGCTAATCTCCTGTTGTATCCAGAATTGTGTAAGGTATGCCACCCAAGTGACTGCCCCAAAACAGAGTGCTAATATGATGATTTTAAAATATCACTGATTAGATAAAGAACGATTAATATTTGGAACCCAGTAATTGTTGGTCTTTGCGTAAGCTTGACCCAAAGGAGGGATTGTGAAAGTGAAATGAATTATATTAAAGAAATAGAATGAATTAAAGGATGCTGTATGTACCTTTAAGTAGAAATGAGAAATGCTGCAATTCATGTGGCAGGAAAGCAGACATTAACTGCTTAATGAATTGCCCCACTTAAGGGCATTTGGTGAAGCATTAACCTTAGATCGATTAAAAGTTAATAAAGAAGCAGGATATGCATAGTGTGCCCCATGCAAATGTTACAATTTTGCTCTCTCTGTCCCTTTGTTTAGTTCGCACCCTTTTATCTGTATAAATAAGACTGTTTGAATCCTGCATGGGGGCTCACATTATCTGAATGTATTAGCAGAGTGCTGTGCTAAGAAAACAGAGTGGTCTGACAAACTATGAGTCCTGAGTCTAACTTTGACACAGTTCAGTTGTTTTTTCACCAAAATAGCTCTGCTGATACCACCATTAGTGTGGGCACAGGTATGACAGTATAAGGCATCTTTACCTGTATAATTTATCTTTTTATGGGAAGCGTAATAAGCTATGACAGTATAAGCACTGTGATGCTGGTATAACTCCATCCATATTAGGAGCGTTGTTAACTATAGTTAAAGCAGCACAACTTTTGTGTCAACAAGACCTTAGGTTCCTATCCTCAGCTGGTATAAACTGGTTCAACAGAGCTGTGCCTCTTTGGGCCAGATGCTTAGCTTGGGTAAAGGTTTGGATTCCGGAGCACAAGATGGCCCCGCATGCCAGATTGCTTTGATTACAACTGTACGGAGAATGAAAGCTCAAGAGAATGGTATTGAATGCTGGGGCACGTGGGAAAATCTGGCTGTCTTAAATATAAAAATAGCCTGTGCTAAATAAAACTGGTGTTTCCTGGATTGAGGAACAGTTTGATCAAGGGCTCTGGATTTAAAGTACCTTATTATGAGCACCCTCGTTCTGTTTGTACATCTTAAAATGGAAAACTGGGACATGAGGTATAGTGATTACATTGGAAAATAATCAAAACTAATGTTCAAATTTAGTCTGACTTTCAGAGAAAGTCCAAACTTAGCTCTTTAGTGACAACACTATAAATCATATTTCAAATACTTCCCATCTGTTACCTGAATAGACTTCTTTGAAGAAACATTCAGGGCAGTTAAAAAAAACCTTCTGACCTGGCTTTGATTGCGGATAAATGTTTGCTTTTCCTGATGTTGAATATTGAACAAACTTACATGATCTGAAAAAAGATTCAGCCCTGTCTACCAGATCTTCTCTTTAGAGACAGAGGACCAGATTCAGTGGAGTTACATTAGTGTAAATCCAAATTAAGTGAGAGCAGCGTTTGGCCCAGATATTGCAGTTTCCTTACGTTGGACCTGATCCCAAGCTCATTTAAGTCAATGGGATGTTTTGAATCAGGCCCCATAGGCAGACGAGCTGGGCTCAGATCTGAGAACAGGAACAGATTGTGATCTCAGCTACACTGGTAGAAATCCAGAATCTTGAACTGAATATCTCTAGGATGTGCTACTGAGATGAGAATCAGTGACTCTTCTCCTGACAAGTTTCTTAAGGTTAAAACTGTTCATGTGAAGGGCAGTGTAGTTAGTGTCACTTATTACATTTGTTGTATGTGTTCCCCTCTCTTTCCTCCTCACATAATAGCAAATAGACACTTTGTTGCAGTCTAGTAACTGAACAATCATTCAGCCTTGAGGCTAATCCCTGATTCACAATATGCATCACTGTGCATTTTACACAGTGACAATCTTTTTGAACTCCGCAGTGATGCGAGTGCCCTGCATTGGAAATGAGACGCCTGGTGCTTAGAATTCTGAGAGCAAAACCCTCTCTGGTCATGTACTTTGCCAGGCCTTGAAAAAGCCGCATGGCCTTGCAGGATGAACTCAACAGAAAAGTAGCTCTGAGGAGAAGCAGGGCTTCACCAGATGCACTGCTCAGGGATGCTTTGATCCAGTGAGGATGAAGCTTTTAAAGATCCCAAAGTGGCCATGAGGAGTCCCTCCGGAAGGGCTGATCCACATCAGTGATGGTGAGAGATGAGTTGAGAATTCACAGCTGGCAAAGGCAGGATCTGTTGGGATCTAAGGATCTGCTGCTGTTTACAAAGAGAGAGGTGGGTAAGAAGCGTTTAAAGGGAGAGGCATGCAGGAAGAACTACTCTCTAGGCCTCAGCTCCACTGGAGAGACCGTATGGAATTGTGGCTAAGGCACTAGAGTGGGCCTCAGGCCTGAATACCAGACTCTAGAGTTGCCAATTGTGGTCGGACATATTCCTGAAGGTTTCATCACATGACATAATCTCAAATGAAAGATTAATCTTTAATTCCTGGAGACTCCAGGGCAATCCTGGAGGGCTGGTGACTCTACCACAGATTCACTCCGGCCCAGATCCTCCAAGGTCCATAGGGCCTAACTCCCTTTGATTTCAATAGGATTCAGGTGCCTCAATGACCTTGCGGATCTGGTTTCTCTGTGCCTCGGTTCCCCATTTGTAAAATTGCTAATAATCTAAACAGAAAAGACGTCTCTTATTAGGCACCTACCTAATGCACTGGGGAGCCCTTTCTCTGCTCGGTGCTATTGTCTTGTAAACAATAATACTGCAAGCAACAATTGATAAGCTGCCCTGTCAGGAAGCCTTAGAGACACAGACCACCTGTGCAACCTGCCTCAGAATCAGCAGCGTTTGAGGATGGATCCATTTGCTCATCTCGTGGGGGCCAAATACCTGCTGACAGAATGATCTGATGGAAAGTCTGTGTATTTTTTCCTTCTGTAGACCCCCTTACTGGGCTGGTGTTGGGCTGGTTCAGTACTAAGGAAAGACTTCAGGACTTGGTCTGCATGAATGACAAGGGAATTGCAGTGTCCAATCCCAATGTACCTAAGGGATTTAGGTTTAGGGGCACAAGTCCCATTGATTTGTGCTCCTAAATCCTGTATGCATTTTGGAAAATCCCCCTTAGTAGGATGCAGTGGCTTGTAACTTAGTGGCCAAGGTTTTAGGGCACTTGCTGGCCAGGCATGTTAGTGACTTTCTGGGCTTAAGGGTGAGCTGCAAAGGAGTGGGGGAGTAGTACACTTGTGCCCATTTTTGCTTCTATATGATGCATAAAGGAGGCCTGAAAGGGGGTCTTGCCAGTGCATTGACTGGAGAAGTAGCCAATGATTTCCCAAGAGCTGATGAGAGAAGGAAGGGATTTTTAGGTGAACTATTTAAAACTTCACTTTTGTTAACATTTACCTAACTTTGGGTAAAGGGCATCTTTGTTGACGATTCAATACAACCCCTCTAAGGGGCTGGAACTCTCACTGCTCAGCACGGAGAGATCCCAAAGTCCCTCCAGGGAAACCAGAAAAAAACAGACTCGACATTTCTGCTATTTCTAGGGCTAAACCCCCTCTGCTCAAAAGCCTCTTTCCTGCTTTTCTTTATACACCAGAATGAAACGAAGGGCACAAGCCCAATTTGTAATAAGCCTTTGCAGGTAACAGTTAAGGGTGTTACAGAACATTTTGGACCAGATTATAGGGCTAGATGGTTCCTGTTAAGAGCAGAGTTAATAACCAGCGGCTCCACAGTGTGTGGGGATTAAAGTAAATAGCTAAACTATCGGCTACCAACTTTCCAGTAGTGGGGCTTAGAGCAGTGTTAATTTGGGCCAGGGCTAAGCCCCATCCCTCTAGGCTTGGCCATACATAACTCTAGCACCTCTGGGCTTGCCAAGTTAGTTATGAAAGTAAAAAAAAAAACTGCTTGAGCTCCGGTCCCTAATTGTTTGAGTCCCGCACCTCTTTCATTACAAATTAAGCACTGGCTCGGAGTATGTTCCCTGTACCTGAATGAGCATAGAGGTGCCAAGAAATAGCGTTTTGAAAGGGACCACTCGGTGCAATTAAAGCCCCAAGAATGACCTGTCGCGTCTTTACAATCCACTGGGACTGTTTTCCAAGATGGAAAATGGCTTTTGTTTTAAAGCCATGGGAAAGCAGCTGTTTTTCAGATGTCCTGGCGCTTCTCCAAGCACCAGCCAAGGCTGACTTGTGCTTGATTGCTGCAGAGCCAGCCAGCAGAGGGGGCACAAGATAGCATCCAATCTGGGATGTGTTAGCTGAAGCCGGTAGATGTACTAGTAGGCTCCTAGCACGTGCAAAGCACCCTGCACTAGAAGAGAGATTCTCCAGTCTGCCCTCTGTTGGGCTATGTGCCAGGGCAGGGCAGGTTTAACCCCACACCATCGCTGCGGAGGGGGAATGCACTAAAACAGCATCTCCCCTGGACACATCCCCTTTCTGTCCACATCACCCCACAGCTTGGCTTGTGGTGGCTGGGAGGCTGCAGTTGCTTTCGGCCACTGTGAACTCCCCCCCCGAGAGAACATTCTGCCTCTGGGGGCCTCCAAGCTTTGGGAGCGGAGCGTTGTAAACCCTGTGAATAACTTAGTCCCAAGCTGTGTATATATTTTGTTAGGCTCTAGAGTTCCCAGATCAGGGCCCCGTTGTGTTGGGTGCTGTACATACAAATATTAAGAGTCTGTGCCCCAAAGGTTTTATCTAAAGAAGATGCAGAGAAGCTGGGAGAAGGGCAGAGTCACTGTCCCCATTTTACAGATGAGGAGCCAAGGCATAAAATAAGTGACTTGCTCCAAGTCACACAGGTAAATCTCTAGCAAAGGCAGGATTTGTACCCAGATCTCCCGAGTCACAGCCCAGTATATTAACCGCAAGAGCATCCTTTCTCTCTATGTGAAACGGCTAATGTACAGAAGGAGGCAAAGAAGCCATGGTTTTAGGTTGCCTTGAGTTCCATATAGAATAAGGGGGAAGCACCCCACTATATAGAACTGGGAAAAGATCAAAATTGATAGCAAAGGAACTGCAATTTTTTGCTTTCCTAAAATATGATTGCAAATAGCAGGCAGCAAAACCAAGCTACCTGGTTCTGATCTCCACGAGGGCAAAACCAGAGCCAAAAACCTCTGCAGTGTTGTGCTTGCTGAGTGATGTCTCACATTAGCATGTACGATGCATCGAATTTGTATTAGCAGCTAATTGGTGTTAACAAGGAAGTTATTTAAGAGAATTATTAGCATAATTCATCAGACTGCAGTCACCATTGTACCGTAATAAGCTTAGAATTATGTCAGCACACACTCATTATTCCACTTTTACATTGCTTAGATATGGAGTTTCTATTATTTATCATCCCGCCAAATAGCGTAGTGCTAATACTCAGATAGCAATGAATTATGGAAAAGCAGGCAGCTTCTAAACTGGATAGGACACCTGAGTCACGAAAAAAGCCCTCAACATTCTAGCTCTTGAGCACGACAAAGCTCTGTAAAATAGAGGGAACCTTGAAACGAATGGAACAGATTTGGGTCACCTTGCACCAATACCACTGTCCCGCCACCGGTGAACTCCACCAACGTCAATGGAGTCGCACCAGCATGTGTGAGAAGAGCACGAGGCCAACAGCTTCTACGACTACTGATTGGAACCAGGGGCCAGATTCTGTGCTGATGTTCGTCCCCGTCAGCCCCTCTGAAAGCCTAGCTATGGCAGAGCAAGGGATTGCACTCAGGTCTAAGTCCCTGGTGACCAGCTAACTCCTGGTGCAACTCAACCTTTCTCTCTTATCTAGCCACTGCCCAACAGGCAGCTAGTCAGGTTTACCCAGTCAGTGGGGACAGCATGCCTCTTTCCCACAGTTACTGAGCATGCACCATCCCCTCACAGCTCCTTGCACAGAGCATGGACAGCAGCTGCCTGAAAGGAGGTGGGCTGGTTAAGTCCAATCGGCCATTGCAGGGGTGGTGTGGGGATGTAAATGGGAGCAGAGAACATACTCTCGTTAGGACACAAAGAAGCATCTGAGCCTGGAGACACAGCCTTGTTACAACTGAGAATAAAGGCAGGAAAGCTGCAACCCAAAGGTCATCCGTTGCCGGGAGTGTTTCCTATAAATGTCCCCTTCTCCTGGGGCCTCTTGTTTAGGGATTATAACAAACAGTTTAAGTATCAAAAAGTCACCAGCAGGAACTGATGTGGTTGAAACGTTGTTGGGGAGAAGACAGATGACAGCTGGTGGGACAAGCTTCCCAGAGAGTGGAACAGAGGAGTAAGAGGCAAGTTCCTGAGAGAACGGGATGGATCCTTCACTGGGTGGTTTGCCATTGGAGTCAATGGCGCTACATTCATTTACAGTAGATGAGGATCTGGAAGGGTTGCCACCTGTCCAGGTATTCCCAGATCATGCCTATTTTGAGGTAACTGTCCTGGGAAATCTGTCGGGGTGCTCAGTGCACACCTGCCAGCTATCCAGTTTTATGGGTTCAGGATCATCCCACATGTCCCACTTTTTTTTCCTTTTGTACCTCAGATGTGGCACCCCTGGGCTCTGGTCCAATGTATGCTAAATAACTGTCACACACAAAGCTATGCTAAAAAGACTAAGGTTGGAAAGTCAAGTACTCAAATGCTAGGGAATGCCAGAATGAAGGCTGGATCTGTAACCCGCCGGGTACAGTCAACTTGCTACTAAGAGCTGTGAGAGGACAGAACATGTGCAGTTTGCTCAGCACTAGGTGCTATGAAGAGATGGACCGTGCACATGTGCAGTGTAGTCACGCCTAACTTGTGAAAGTCTGGAGCATGCTCACTGAGGGTAGAATCTCTGGAGATTTTACCAATCTCTAAAATCTCTGCTGAGCATGTACAAACGGCAGTTTTTCAAAGGCTCATAACTTGGCCAAATGTGGGTAGATTTTCATAGGATGGCAAAAATCCACATCCCTGATGCAAAGATCTCTGCCCCGCCAAATTTCAAACCCCTGCTCCCTAGCAAAGAGGTGCAAAAGATTTTAAAGTCCAGAATTTTTTAACATGGGCAAAACAACATTCCTGCCCCCCCCCGCCCCCCGAGACTTACTCTTGGAAATGGTTGAACCATTTTGGCTGAAATGTTGCAGAGCAGTTCAGTCTAAGGGAGTTGCCCAGCATGGAAAATGTCAGCCCAAGTGGTTAATTGGGCAAAGCGAATAAACAACTGAAAACAGGATCTTACAATGGGAAGTGTCAGGTGACTTATCTTAATAGGTGGTGTTACCAGACTGGCTCAGACCTGCTGCTTGGACCATTTTTTAAACCGATTCTTCCCCCGCCCCCTTCCCCTCAGGATACTCTGAATACTTCTCTTGGGCCAGCTCCTCAGCTGGTGTAATTCAATATGGAAGGTAACTTCAATAGAGAGAAACCAATTTACAATGGCTGGATCTGGCTCCTTGTTTTCAATTAGGAAATCTGAGTCTGCTTGAAAAGAAATTGCTGTGGTGCATCCTCACATTGCAGTGAAAATAAATCCATGGAGATATCCTATCTCTTAGAACTGGAAGGGACCTTGAAAGGTCACCAAGTCCAGCCCGCTGCCTTCACTAGTAGAACCCAGTACTGATTTTTCCCTAGATCCCTAAATGGCCCCCTTAAGGATTGAACTCATAACCATGGATTTAGCAGGCCAATGCTCACACCACTAAGCTATCCCTCCCTCAATGCGGGATATGGGAGTATACCAGGATTTTAAGTGCCTAAATATGGATTTAGGTACCCAAATTTGAACCTATGAGCCTTAAAACCATAGGAACTGCTAGATCAGATCAAAGCAGGTACCCGTCTAGTTCATTATGTCTCCAGCCATGGTCAGCACCAGCTACTTCCTTGGAAAGTCCAAAAGACCCAGCAATAGGTTGTTCTGGACTAACCTGCTCCCAGGGAAAGTTTCCTCTTAACCCTCAATAGTCAGACTGGCTCATGCCCTGAAGCCTAGGTCTTCTACAGAGATTGCTTTTCTCCTTCATCTTGTTCTGCAGTGTGTCTGAAAGGTGCAACTTCTATGTAGTCAGATCAAAATCCAAACTTCCCCGTAGTCTGGGGATTTAGTTCAGTCTAGACGAGGCTGCCATTGGCATTCATAGAGGCACAGATCAGGATCTAAACTTGCCTTGCAATTGGGCTGTTCAGGTGCATGATTTTGAAATTTTGCTGTGGCTCCAGGGTTTGGCCTCATGGTTAAGGAACGAGACTGGGACTCAGGAGTTCTTGATTCAATTGCCCGCTCTACCACTGACTTCCTTGGGCAATCCCTTAATCTCCCTGACCCTAGTTGCCTTTCTCTAACATGGGGATAACCGTGTTTTACAGAGGAGTAGGGAGCATGTTAGTGACACATGCAGTGATTACAGTGACCTGTCACCCTTACTTGAAAGCATGAGCAATAAGTGCTGTTGTGGACAGTAAGGAAAAGGAAACATCTTTGCAAAAATCCCCTGCCTGTGCAGACAAAGGGGGGAAATAAGAAAATCTCCCTATGTCTTGGCACAGCACTAAGAGCTCAATCCTGACCAGGGCTGAGTAACCTCAACTCCCGCTAAACTCAATGGGACTCGAGGGAGCTGAACACCTGACAGAATCAGACTGCCAATGGCGCTTCCAGTGTGACCATATTTACAGAACGAGAAAGAAGAGAAACCAGAACAATGTGATAACAAGTGACTAATTTGCCCAGGGAGATGGTGCCTGAGTAAGCAGTCAGTCATTTCAGGATTCAGAAGTATGAAAAGACCTTTATCACGTGGTTACCTTGAAGGTCATGGTGCCCTGAAATGCTAGGAAGGAGTCCCAAGGCTCAGCTATTAATCTAACCTCAGTGATGATGATGATCATGCTTTAATTTCCACCCTACCTATTTTTTTCTTGTTGGTTTAGCTTAGTCGCCGTACCTGCTCTCCATGACGCTGACCGCAGTTGATGCCACCTGATAGCAGAGCGATGGGAGAGAGAAGGGACTTTACGGGGAAATCAGATGCGGCTGGCATCATTACTCATTTTTTGAATTTTAAAAGAAATGTAACTGACATGGAAAGACGGGGTGGAATTTTTTTGAGTAATATTTCCATGCACTTCCTGAAATTTAATGGGTGGTTACTGAAGTCATTTACCGTAACCGTGTAAGATGTTTCGATTCATTAAACCACACTGTTCTAGAGGGCTTTTGTGGATCTCGTTATCATTTCTGGGGTCCATGAAATATAAATCCAGCGGCCCTCCACAAAGGTCTAATGTGCCACAGAAGTTATGAGCGCTTTGTATTGTAGTCAAGGCCTCATCAGTTGTGTGTGTGTGTGTGTGTATTCAGATGAAATTATCAGCTGTGAGATACACCACTGCTCTACTGGACTGGGACTTGAGAATCTCTGCTTTCTAATCTTCTGACACAATTCCCTCTGTTGATTTGGGCAAATTGTTTAGGACCTAATTCTGCCAATGCTGAGATCAATGGTAAAATGTCCATTGAGTTCAGTGATGTAGGAGCTCTCTGACAGTTTGCCCAGGTATAACACTTAGTTGCCTCACAGGTGTGTTGTGAGGATGAACTCATCAGTGTCTGTAAAGTGCTCATAAGACAAAAAGCTCTGTATAAGATATAGTATCACTCATTTCTGGGGCTCTGATTCTGTAAACGTTTCTCCCACATTGCTACATACAATAGGCTTCTTTCCCAGCTCTAAATTAGACTAAATAAATATTAGAACGGCTGGATTAGAGTGTCAGTCAGTCCTGCCACCAGTCACTATACCCGTATGCACGTTTCGGAGAAATCTACAACTTAACACGTGCCTGGCCTATGATGCAATTAGATCATGCAGGGGGAATTTTTATGACCTCAAAATAACCTTAGTAATGATTCAACTTTATAACAGAAGTCAGGTGATCAGCTGAGTGATGACAGGGGTAGCATCATGTGATAGTTTGCATCATTACAGAAGTTATTATGGGGTCATAAAACATCCAGTTGCTTGTGAAATCCAACTAGAGAACCTGACCTTAATGACTACGGTGGCAGTGCATTCCAGTGCAGCTGACAACAAGCTTTGTGTAGTTATGTTTCCCTTTGTTTAAATTTATTTGCCACTTAATCAAGTCACTTCTTGCTCTCCTTTTATAACATGCATAATAACTAACCCCCTCATAGTCAAACATAAGCCACTTGGCAGAGGCCAAGAACTTGATCCTTGTTTCCATTAATGCTTCTTTCATTGCTGTGGTAAAGTGAAGGAGGATGTAGAGTAGATGTAAATATATTTACAGCCAGTGCACTTTAGTAATGCACAGGGGGCCTTAAAACTAGCATTAGGGTAAATGAGAATCAGGCTCCAGTCGCTACATCTAAAAGAGATTTCCAGTAATATCTTGCTAACACATTACAATTTTTGAACTACTGATTAGTTGGGCTGAGTCCAGGCCACCTAAAACCCTTGTGGTTGCCCCTCAAAGTGGGCCGTAGGCTAACTCCAGAAACACAATTGGGTCTAAATTTAAACTGGCTGAGATCCCCAGCTGCTGGAACCCAGCTTAGCTCTAATGATTTCAGTTTGCCACAGGTAAGGATCTAGTCCTAAGTCACTAAACATCTTCCCATATCTGTAGTGTTTGCTAACCTGCTGAGGGGCAGGTACATGTGGAGGGAATTAGAAACAATCCAAAAATACTGCATGCCATGGAACTGGTGTCTCCCTTTCATGCCCAGTTCTAAGCCATATCATGTTAGCCTGGAGTGGAACTGACCCCACAGGAATGATTGCTGCAAAGTTTCCATTCTGATGGAAGTGCTAAAGCGTAAGTCTAACAGCACTGGACATGTGACAGTGAACGCCTCCCAGACACTAGAACTGACATGGCATTTGGATGTTTCATGGGGGTTTGGTGCAGATTCGGTCTGAGACACACAGAATAATAAGACTTCAAAAAGGTCTCCTTTTATATGGCTGTGGGAGCGAGAGGGCTGCAGTGAGGCTCATCAGAAAGGCAGAGAAGGGAACAGGCCTGAGAAAAAGGGGCTGTTATTGGTGGAGAGGTTGCATAGAGCCAAGGATGGTAGCCCTGTCCCAAAACTCCCGTTCAGAGGCAGACAGGAGAACAGCAGCTGCTGCTGGAAGATTCAGCCATTCCTGGCACACATCCCACCTGGTGGGAGAAGAGCAGGAAAGCTTATGGGGGCAAGAGGGTCGTGCCTCTAGCCTCAATCTCTGCTCCTAGCCTTACATAAGTGACACAACCCGGGTACTCTTGGTGTTGGTTTGTTATTGGCTCCTACCACCAACTTCAACCTTCCCCTTTCAGCACATCTGCCCTGACCCATCAGCCCCAGAAACAAACAGGAAAACTCCACAAGCAAAAACTTAGGTACAGGGCAGTTAAGGGCATGGTTCCAAAACCTTAAACCAGGAAATGCCCATTAAGGGGAAGGTTTACCCTATATCTTGCGACACTCATCTCAAACCATCTGCTGTCAAGGGGAGGTTGCATCTCAACACAGAGAAGTACCTTCTGCTTCAGGTCAGAGAGCCTTTGTGCTCCCCATGTTCATCTGACTCATGCTGTAGCATGTGTGGATGGTAGACAGTTGGGGGTGAGGTTGCTGGAAAGCTGAAATGCTTTTGGGGGAATGAATGGCTGGGGGCAGAGGGGCGAGGGGGGACACATTTGCATTACAGAGCAGGTCAGAGGAATGTGAGGAGTGGGTGATTCAGTCTTTACAGCCTGCTCAGGCCTTGACTTCTCTGCAGACTGTCTAACAGAGGTGTTGACCAATGGCAGCTGTGGTGGTGGTAGACTTTGTGATGTGGACACCAACCACCAAGAATAAGAATGAGACCCATCAACAAATTTAACATCGGCAGCTGTACAGTCTACCCATTATTTTTTCATTTCCTCATTCTGGCCATGCCTGGAAGCAGAATTGCTGAAATGCTAAAGGGCCAGGAGCCCCTGGCGTAAGTCTGTTGACATCAGTTGCATTACAGCAGGGATGACTATGGCCCAAAGTGATACACTATTTTTAGCTTAACTGGAAATAGCAAGCGCAAGAAATCGTGTAAGTAGGTTTGGAAGGATTAGATTTTTGTCAGTAAATGTTGATTTCACTGACAGTACACACAGAAACCAATGAAAAAATATTTCCATCGATAAGTGAAATTCACAGATAGGCAAAGTAAGAAAAATGCTACTTGGGAGACTCAAAATATTAAGGTTTGTAACTGTTAACATATGAATTGTCCACATCACTTGTCAAAATATACAGATAAATATTCCTAAATCGAACTCTAACATTCTCAACATCTACTGTTATTAAATAATTGTCTAACTCCCCAGCAATTACGCACAACTATGAAAATTTTTATCAAGTTAAAATTTAAAACAGCTTAAAACCTTAATTTTGCATAACTGTGAATTTCAATGGATGGAAATAAAAAAAATTGCTTAAAAATAAACAGTCATAGCTCTTGAAATTATTTGAGAAATTTTCATCCCAGTTTTGAAGACCTTAGAGGATCCTACAGCTCAGATAAGCATCTAAACTTTTGGAAACTTATCTGAACCACTTGAGGTTTTCTCTTCATTGGTGTCCAAACATGCCCACAACAAATGGAGAAGGATTTTCCAGTAGTTAGGGTATTAGCCTAGGACTTAGGAAACGTAGGTTCAAATCTCTGCCTTGCCATACACTTCCTAGGATACCTTAGGCAAATCACTGCCCAGGAAGATTAAAGAGGTTATAAAACTAAAAAACTCAATAATAATGGGGGATTTCAAGTATCCCCATATTGACTGGGTACATGTCACCTCAAGGCAGGATGCAGAGATAAAGTTTCTTGACCTCTTAAATGACTGGGCCCTGGTCTACACTGGGTGGGGGGGCAACCTAAGATATGCAACTTCAGCTACGCTATTAGCATAGCTGAAGTTGGCGTATCTTAGGTCGACTTACCTGGCCGTGAGGACAGTGGTGAATTGACCGCTGCTGCTCCCCTGTCGACTCCACTTCCGTCTCTCGTGAGCTGGAGTTCTGGAGTTGACGGGGAGTGCATCTGGGGATTGATTTATCCGTGTCTAGACGAGACACGATAAATCGATCCCTGATAGATCGATCTCTACCCGCCGATCCGGAGGGGTAGTGAAGACCTGCCCTGCTTCTTGGAGCACCTAGTCCTTGAACCCAGATGAGGAGAGGCAATTCTTGATTTAGTCCTAAGTCGAGCACAGGATCTGGTCCAAGAGGTGAATATAGCTGGCCCACTTGGTAATAGTGACCATAATATAATTAAATTTAACATCCCTGTGGCAGGGAAAACACCACAGCGGCCCAACACTGTAGCATTTAATTTCAGAAAGGGGAACCAAACAAAAATGAGATTAGTGAAACAGAAATTAATAGATAGAGCACCAAATGTGAACTCCCTGCAAGCTGCGTGGAAACTTTTTAAAGACACCATAATAGAGGCTCAACTTAAATGTATACACCAAAATAAAAAACATAGGAAACCAAAAAAAGAGCCACCGTGGCTAAAAGACAAAGTAAAAAAAGCAGTGAGAGGCAAAAAGGCATCCTTTAAAAAGTGGAAGTTAAATCCTAGTGAGGAAAATAGAAAGGAGCATAAACTCTGGGAAATGAAGTGTCAAAATATAATGAGGAAGGCCAAAAAAAAAAGTGAAGAACAACTAGCCAAAGACTCAAGGAGTAATAGCAAAAAAATTTTTAAGTAGATCAGAAGCAGGAAATCTGCTAAAGTGGGGCCACTGGACGATCATGATGCTAAAGGAACACTCAAGGATGATAAGGCCATTGCATAGAAACTAAATTAATTCTTTTCATCGGTCTTCACGGCTGAGGATGTGAGGGAGATTCCCAAACCTGAGCCATTCTTTTTAGGTGTCGAATCTGAGCAACTGTCCAAGATTGAGGTGTCATTAGAGGAGGTTTTGGAACAAATTGATAAACTAAACAGTAATAAGTCACCAGGATCAGATGGTATTCACCCAAGAGTTCTGAAGGAACTCAAATGTGAAATTGCAGAACTAGTAACTGTAGTCTGTAACTTATCATTTAAATCAACTTCTGTACATATGACTGGAGGATAGCTAAGGTGATGCCAATTTTTAAAAAGGGCTCCAGAGGTGATCCCAACAATTACAGGCAGGTAAGCCTGACTTCAGTACTGGGCAAGCTGGTTGACTATAGTAAAGAACAAAATTGTCAGACACATCTATGAACATAATTTGTTGGGGAAAAGTCAACATGGTTTTTGTAAAGGGAAATCATGCCTCACCAATCTACTAGAATTCTTTGAAGGGGTCAACAAGCATGTGGACAAGGGGGATCCAGTGGATATAGTGTACTTAAATTTTCAGAAAGCTTTTGACAAGGTCCCTCACCAAGCTTTTAAGCAAAATAAGCAGTCATGGGATAAGAGGGAAGGTCCTCTCATGGATCGGTAACTGGTTAAAAGATAGAAAAGAAAAAGTAGGAATAAACGATCAGTTTTCAGAATTGAGAGAGGTAAATAGTGGTGTCCTCCAGGGGTCTGTACGGGGACCAGTCCTATTCCACATATTCATAAATGATCTGGAAAAGTGGGTAAACAGTGAAGTGGCAAAATTTGCAGATGATACGAAACTACTCAAGATAGTTAAGTCCCAAGCAGACTGTGAAGAGCTACAAAAGGATCACTCAAAACTGGGTGACTAGGCAACAAAATGGCAGATGAAATTCAATGTTGATAAATGCAAAGTAACGCACATTGGAAAACATAATCCCAACTATACATATAAAATGATGGGGTCTAAATTAGCTGTTACCACTCAAGAAAGAGATCTTGGAGTCATTGTGGATAGTTCTCTGAAAACATCCACTCAATGTGCAGCGGTAGTCAAAAAAGAAAACAGAATTTTGGGCATCATTAAGAAAGGGATAGATAATAAGACAGAAAATATCCTATTGCCTCTATAAATCCCTGGTATGCCCACATCTTGAATACTGTGTGCAGATGTGGTCGCCCCATCTCAAAAAAATTTATTGGAATTGAAAAAGGTTCAGAAAAGGGCAACAAAAATGATTAGGGGCATGGAATGGCTGCCATATGAGGAGAGATTAATAAGACTGGGACTTTTCAGCTTGAAAAAGCGACGACTAAGGGGGGATAGGATTGAGATCTATAAACTCATGACTGGTGTGGAGAAAGTAAATAAGGAAGTGTTATTTACTCCTTCTCATAACATAAGAACTAGGGGGTCACCAAGTGAAATTAATAGGCAGCAGGTTTAAAAAAAACAAAACGAAGTATTTTTTCACACAATGCACAGTCAATCTGTGGAATTCCTTGCCAGAGGATGTTGTGAAGGCCAAGACTATAACGGGGTTCAAAAAAGAACTAGATAAATTCATGGAGGATAGGTCCATCAATGGCTATTAACCAGGATGGGCAGGGATAGCCTCTGTTTGCCATAAGCTGGGGATGGGCTATGGGATGGATCACTTGATGATCACCTGTTCTGTTCATTCCATCTCAGGCACCTGGCATTGGCCACTGTCGGAAGAAAGGCTACTGGGCTAGATGGACCTTTGGTCTGACCCAGTATGGCCGTTCTTATGTTCTCTTTGTGTCTCAGTTCCCCATGTGTAAAAGAGGGATAATAGCACTTTCTTATCTAGGGGTGATGTGATGTGATGCATTAAAGGTTTGGAGGTGCTCAGGCAACAGTAGTAGGGGCCGCACCCGTACTTATCTACAAATAGACTGGACATAGCAGGAGTGAGATGGGTTTGAGACTTTACGGTAAGCAAGTGGCTGCATCTCTGAAAGTGGCTTGACAGTACAGCTGACGTGTTGGGAAGGCTTTCTGCCACTCAGAGGCTGGAAATTGTCACTGTTGGAGAAATATCAGCTGAACCCTGGACAAATTGCACCCTCCAGCTTGACTCAGCACTGCCAAATCTTAGAGATGGTAGCAAGTGCTTCTCAAGGAAGGTTTTTTTTTTTTTTTTTAAATCAAAGACACTAGAGGTATTCAGTAATAAAACTGAAAGGAAAGCTGCTGGCTTGCAGAGGCAAAGCTGTTGCACCCCAATGCTAACGTGCTTTCTGAGGTTTTCCACCCAGTGCAGCAGTGACTGGCTGATCTTTCACTGTTTCAGATAGGCTCACCACCGGTACCAGGCAGTATTTATAGCTGCATCTGTTGCTAAGGCAATATTTGGGACTGCTTCGTGCTGGAGAAAAAGAATATAATTGGAAGCATGCAAAGGATTCCTGAAGCTGTATCAAATGGGAAGCTCAGGACCTGGATCTGAACTCACCGGCAGCAGTTTTACACTACTGACTTCCATGGAGCTACTCCTGATTTCCACCAACATCAGCAAAAGCCGAATCAGGTCCTCCGAGTTCTGGATTCCTCCCCCACACTTGCTCCTCTGGCTTTGCAGCACTGCTTGAGTCCTGAAGATCCCCCTCCTCCTTTTGAAGGAGGTTTTCCTTAGCTATTGCCCAAAGAAAATTCACCGCCCCCATCCTGGTGTGTCCTGAGAAATGTCATGGAGCAGCTTGCTCCGTCTGTATATCCCTAAGGGTGAAAATTGCCTCAAAGGAGGTGGCAAGGAGGGTAGGCCCTGTCCTTGTCCCACTTCTGCACAAGCCCATGGAGAAGAAAGCCAAGAGCTTTCCAGATGAGAATCTGGGGGATGGGGAAGGAGTGGTGCTCTGTGTGCATGATCCCTCTTGCAGCTCATGGTTCAGCTTCACTACTCATGGCTGTGGCTGAATGCTCCCCATCTCTTCCCCTTCGTAGCCCACCATGATGTAAGTTCTGCGCTGCAGGCATCTTCACTGCAGCTGAGGAGCGCCAGCTTACGAGACTCAATCAGTGTAATCTCTCCAAAAGATAATTGCTAAGTGGTATGTGCCTGCCACAAAACAGAATGTGCTATTTTGATCATATCCCCCAGCCCTGCTAGCAAGACCCATGGCCTCTGATGGACTTGAGGTCTCGTGTAGGCAGCATGGAAAATTCCTGCCTCAGGTGCAATGCAAATACAATGTCCTCTTTGTTTAGTTTGGCTCAGCCTCTCTGGTTTCATTTCTCATTGGTTCTGTTCCCGATGAAATCATTTTCTAAAAAAACCTTCCAAGTCTCTCAGCCCATGAACCTGGCAGAGCCAGCTAGTTGGAAAATATAGCAGGAAGTGCAATTTGTAACTCACTTTGGCGTAACTCGAGCAATTGAAAGTGAAGCTGTTAAAGCAATGGTTTCTCTTAGTCAGCCATTACAGATAAAGGAAGATAGTGGTAAAAACAGATGGCACAGACAAATATACCCAGTGCAGCCCCCAAACTGCCTTGTGCTCAGGAGGAACCTTGCTTTAATTACACTTCCAACTGCGTCCTTGCACCTCTGGAAGCTATTTCTCTCCCCTACCTCAACTGCACATCTCTGCTGAGCTTCCCGAATCTATTCAGGGTTGAAAAAAATCTCCTAGATAGCTACTGGGGGTCCACTCCCAGAACAGACACCACACTGACCAGAGTGGACTGATCTGATCAGAAAAGACTTGTGCACAAACAATAGCATCAGGGACATTCCGAGGACCAAGTTCATCCTTGGGGAACTGCTCCTCCATTGAAAGCAGTGGAGTTACAGGGATGGATGTGTCCACAGATGTCAGAGAGAGAGATTCTGGGTTGAAACCTCAGCCTATGCAAGTGGACATAATTCCACTGAGGTCAACTGAACGACACTCATTTTTGCCATCTGACAATCTGGCCCTACATTTTTATTTCATAACTTTGAGAATCCAAATCCCTAGAAAATGTTGGTTGAATTCTGGGTCATAGGCAAGAAATTTAAACTAACCTTTTCTTGTCTGTGCCAGCCATTGACGTTAGGGAAGTAAGGGAATGGAAGAGATCTGTCTGTAGAAACTTATATGTGCACTAGGTGGGCCAAAGTCTGAAGTTTGAATCTGGACCAGGATCCAATCTTTCCCAATATTCAGGGACTTGTTGGGGGGAGGGGGAAGAGGGCAGATCAGAGAGAAGGATCAAGATCCTAATATTTTTTTAAGCTGGATATGAGTCAACAGGGTGCCCTTGTTGCCAAGAAGGCTACAGCATTTTGGGCTGTATAAGTAGGAGCATTGCCAGCAGATCGAGGGACGTGATCATTCCCCTCTATTCGGCATTGGTGAGGCCTCATCTGGAGTACCGTGTCCAGTTTTGGACCCCACACTATAAGAAGGATCTGGAAAAATTGGAAAGAGTCCAACGGAGGGCAACAAAAATGATTAGGGGTCTGGAGCACATGAGTTATGAGGAGAGGCTGAGGGAACTGGGCTTATTTAGTCTTCAGAAGAGAAGAATGAGGGGGAATTTGATAGCTGCTTTCAACTACCTGAAAGGGGGTTCCAAAGAGGATGGATCTAGACTGTTCTCAGTGGTGGCAGATGACAGAAAAAGGAGTCATGGTCTCAAGTTGCAGTGGGGGAGGTTTAGATTGGATCTTAGGAAAAACTTTTTCACTGGGAGGGTGGTGAAGCACTGGAATGGGTTCCCTAGGGAGGTGGTGGACTCTCCTTCCTTAGAGGTTTTTAAGGTCAGGCTTGACAAAGCCTTGGCTGGGATGATTTAGTTGGGGATTGGTCCTGCTTTGAGCAGGGGGTTGGATTAGATGACCTCCTGAGGTCCCTTCCAACCCTGATATTCTATGATTCTATGATGCTTGAACTTGGAGCTTTGAGCCACATGTGAAAATGAGATCCAGGCCTGAGTTCCACAAAGCCTGGGTGTCTTCAGTTCTCTCTCTAACTTACACAGTAAACACTTCTTGGATATTGACCACAAGCAAACAATTTATTAATGTAATTTGTGATCTAAGCAACATTTCTGGAATATGTAATGTTATTAGCCCTCTGGTGGCCATTGTTTTCCTATGACAAAAACTCCGTTTCATACATCCCTACTTTCTCATTTACCGGATTGCAGCTTTCAAAGCCTGCACTTGTCACAGTTGCCAAGATGGATGAATGAAGAGAATTTAGGAGAGGTCACAGCATTTTCAGTTTGGAAAACCCCAAGATTTCTGATCTGTGCAAACACAACTGCAACTTTTTTGATCACTAAATCTTTGCTAAGAGACGTAACAAGCACTTTTTCTTTGACAGCATACACTGGCCTCTCATTAAATATCTCTGTAGGACCACAGAGGCAACTTCCTGAAAATGAATGTGCAGTAGAGAGGTGGTTGAAAAGTATTTTGCAAATATTTTCAGATGAATTTCTGTTTTGTGCAGAGAGCCAGTGCAAAGCTTATGAGCTTCTTAAATCCCAGTTAAGCCCTGTTTTGAGGACTTAAAAGGGTCTGAAGTTGCACATAGACCTTGGGTTGGCTCTCTCTAGAGGATGAATTTCACCCTTTATGAATAAAAACAAGAAGTTCCTACGATTACATGGGATCATATAATGTGTTATTCACAAGTATATGGATGGCTGCTGGATCGTCATTACATTATTTGCAAATTTTGAACACTTTACAGATGTTAGCCCAAGTGTTTCTTCCTCCAGCAAGTTCATTATTCATTATTGTTTGGAGAACAGAAAATTTTTAATCAGGGAACAGAAATAATACTGTGTGATCATGAGTAATATATATTTGAAGAGGAGAAAGTGTCACATAGATTGAAAAATATTTGTCCAAATTATTTAACTAATAGACCCATGGAAAAAGAGTACATTGGCAGACATCAGGACAGGTTTGCAGGTGACTTACTAACAAAAACGAACAAACAAACAAACAAACAAAACAAAAAAACCAACAGTAAAATTTCAGTGAATATAAGACCTGATTGTCCAGTGCCTTATCCCTTGTGTAGGTAACTACACTTGGGCAACCCGAGATTAAGATGCTACTAGTGGCATGACTGGACAATCTGGATTTGGTAGCATCTTACACTCACTTTGCACAGGTGCCATGGCTGACATGAGGTACAAATCAATGGAGATTTTTTTATAACTCACAGTTCAGCCAGCATGGGTTCCATATGACTAATGAATGAAATGAGAACACGAATAATTGCTAGAATATTCCTTACACAGTTTGCACTGGTGCTGAGGAGACGGCACTGTGAAGATCCCCAGGGTCAGATCTTATTTCAGTACAATTCTTTCATGTCTTGACTGTTCTCCTTTCTGAGGATATTTCTTCCATCAATATTTCCACCTCTTGTCTCTGGTCTCTGGTTAATGGACAAGCTGGACCCTCTTCTCATCACATTGATCCCCATGCTAGCTCACCAGACATGATTCCTTCTTCTTGCCCAAATGCTGGGGGACGAAAGGCTAACATGAAATTCCAGCACCTCTTTCAACAGGGTTTTGTGAATTCTTTGCACAGCAGTTTCTGTTTTTATGGTGTGGCTAAGACGGATGGAAAGATGGAGCTTGCTCATGAAGCAGCGGCCGCTGAGTAATAAGTTATTAAGGTCACACCAAAGATCAATACAGTTGAAATGTTTTCTTTTTCTCAGCCGCAGAAATGAATGTGAGTGCTGATTCTTTCACTTTTATACTTGGTGACTAGATATGTTAGCTGTAGCATGCAGGACACCAAGATTTTCTAAAGATCTTGTGGTTAGATTACTAAGTGCTTGACATCCGCAATCAGGGGTCAGATTTTCAAAAGTGCTGGGCACATTAGAAAATCTGGCCACCTATTTCAGGGCCTACATGGGAGCTGAATGTATATTTTTGCTTGTTGCGATATGTCTCAGCAAATAATTCAGAGTCACTTTTTTAGTGTCAAGTATCACAGGGGTAGCCATGTTAGTCTGGATCTGTAAAAAGCAACAGAGAGTCCTGTGGCACTTTTAAGACTAACAGATGTATTGGAGCAAAGCTTTCGTGGGTGAATACCCACTTCGTCAGACGCATGTGATATTCATCTGACAAAGTGGGTATTCACCCACGAAAGCTTATGCTCCAATACATCTGTTAGTCTTAAAGGTGCCACAGGACTCTCTGTTGCTTTTTTAGTGATGATTAAATATTAGTGTGAAGTTTAGCAATCTATCATTCATGATTGTTGCACTGAATCCTCTTCAGCAAGCAAGGACAAATCACATTTGATTTCACAAAAAATTGGAGATGGGAAGGATTTGAACTGGTAATGCAAGGGTGTTTTCTCTATGGGACAATGCTCTGGTGTTTTGTCTAGTCTTGTTGTCAGTTACTCTAACAACTGGCAGCTATCATTTCTCTGGGACACAATCATAAAAGATCAGGGTTGGAAGGGACCTCAGGAGGTCATCTAGTCCAACTGCCTGCTCAAAGCAGGACTAATCCCCAGACAGATTCCCCCCTCTGTGGCCCCCTCAAGGATTGAACTCACAATCTTGGGTTTAGCAGGCCAATGCTCAAACCACTGAGCTATCCCTCCCCCAACCCAGTTTGACCTCTATAGTGTTCCATTCTAATTGTTATGATCTCTATCATAAGGCGACGTGGAAGGACAAAGTTTTGCTTCTGAAATCCATGTATCTTCTGTTTAGAACGATGATTATAGGCCATAACTGCAGCTGGGGTGTAAACTGGCATTGTTCCATTGGTTATGGAGTTACACTGGTTTACCCCAGTTGAGGATATGGTTCAGATGTTTGGATCACCAGTTAGAAGGACTTGAACATTTAAACGGAGAATTGAAATACAGAGCCTGATTTTCCACTCACAGCGTCGGTGGAATTGCTTTTGGTTTTCACCAGTGTAAATGGGGTGAAGATGAGGCCTGCAGTATTGTTTTGCTGGGTTTCTTTTTCTGTTGATGACTTAATACCAATTTAAAGTCAGGCTAGTAAAAAACTGAACCAGGTAAACAGAAATAAAGAACCTTCAGTCCTTTCACCTCCTGCCTTCCAAGGGCTCCAAACTGCCTACAAAGGGAGAATTGCCAAGCTACAGTGAAATGCCCATCCCTCTATGCTGACTGGCAAAAACAATTAAAGTCTCTGATGCAAATACCAATCTTGGCATCCACATCATTTACCTGCAGGTTTGAACTCAGTTCCCATTGTTGCTCCTGTTCCCCTTTCCCCTGTTTGAAATGCAGCCCTGAGAAGTGCTGGGTTCATACATTTCCTGGCATCAAAGGGGTTAACCCAAAATTATCACCTGAGCAGCAGTAGCTTTCAGAATATTTGCCCCACCCTCACCCCCATTCATGAAGAAAACGTGGCTTGGTTCAGTGGCTCTCTATTGTGCTTATGAGGGCCAGTGTTTGGTTTTGAAGGGATCTGGGCAAAGACAAATGTGTGAGGGCTTCTGTAACCTTCATATCTAGAGAAGGCTTGGCAGTTGCTTGGCTTGTGGGTGCAGTGGACTTTATCAGCCTAGGGAGAGGCAGGAAATTGGAGAGACCTCTCCTCCCTGCCTTTGGGAATAGATCCTGGAAAGCGAGTGCTTTAAAAGCATAGAGACCTGTGTAGCTGGGTACTCTTCACATACCTAGGGCTGGCCCTGAAGCCTAGTATTTGCCATCTTTACAGAAGCAATAGTCTGTTTCTAGAAGGCGCTCTGGAATAATGATCTTCAACCTGAGGCTTTGGCTACGTGCCGAAGCTGCATCAGTTTGACATAAATCAGTGTGCAAACCAATGTAGTTAAACCTCTGCAAATCCCTTTGTGGATGCTCTGCGTAAAATCCTGGCTCAGTTGAAATCAAGGGCCTCCATGTGGTCTTTTGCACCGCTTGATTAAACTGATTTAAAATAGCAACTTCTGAAAGCAGTACAACTTTCCCATTTAGGGATCACCTGTGCTTGCTGGTGCCTCCTATTTGCGGCACGTTGCTCCCATCCTGATCCTGAAAAAAACCATCTCTGGTTACCTTAGCAGCTGCTCCTAGATATAAGGCAATTTAAAACCAGAACACAAAGACCCTCGCCTACACAGAAGTGTTGAATCTATACTGGAGTTGTACCCAATTAAGGTGAGTGGCAATGCTGCCTTTGTTTCCGCTCATGCTGTCTCCTTTATTTAGCTTTTCAGTAAAATGCCTGCACTATAGTAAGTGGTAGACTGAAAACATCAAATGTCTGAAACAAGTTAAAGTCCCTATTGTTCTTTGGTGGCTCTCTGACTTCGTCAGCCGTTCTTTGGATGTTGAAGCAACCTATAAAGGAGGGAAAAAAGGGCACAAACACACATTAATGCTTCTTTATGATAAAGACCTGAATGGTTTTTTAAAATTATCTTTTGTCTTTTTTTTTTCCATTTGAGAGATTGATATTTTCTACCCTAGGAATCTAGAGAGAACGGGATATCAGGACATCATCAGAAACAAGAGGGAAGAGATTGAGAGAGGAGGGGAGTGTTATCGGACTGATTAAAACTCTTTTTGTTTTTAACAGCTGTTTCACTCCAATGCTCCTGAAACACGTTGGAGAAAAGAAGTCTCTGTTAAAAATCAAAGCCCACAGTCCCTTCAGTGAAGTGGGAATGCTCACAGTATATATCTGAGATCTCTAGCAGTCTTCCAATTAAAAAAGGGAAGGCCAGACTTGATGGTTGACATTTTCAAAAGGGGCTGATGGTTTGGGGTGCCTCAAATTTGGGTGTCCAACCTTAAATGAGCCTGATTTGAAGAAGGTGGGTGTGCAGCATTTTCTACAAATTAGGCTCCTTTAAAGTGTCTCAAGTTGGGCACTCTGAGTCACTTGACACTTTTGAAAATCTTGATGGTCATTCCTGATATTTCCAGTGTAAAAAAACCCAACAACTAATCTCACATGCCCAATGCAGGCCTCCCCACCTCCCGCCCCAAAAACATTTCAGGCCTTCGCTATCCATCATAAAGATGCAAATAGGCACAAACCCAGTATCCCCTGCCCTCGGTTTTTGGTCATCTTTCAAGGCCTAGTGCTACTGATCTGGGTGTCTACTTCATTAGAAAGAAACAACCCTCCCCTTTAACCACATTATTTGACTACTGCACATGGGGCTACTGCATTCCACAAAGCATCAAACCACACTGCCCTCACCCCTTCTGCTTTTCTTGTAAGCCGGAGCGTGGGTACTGGAATCTCAACCGTTTGCGTTGCGTGGGTTTGCAAAGAGGCACGAGGCCTTGCATCACCCCGTTGCTGTCTGACCTGAGCTGAGAGCAACAGCAGGACTCCGTGCAGCTGCGAGGTGCTGGGCACTTTACCACAGCGGCGCATCCTTCTGGCCATGCGGCCCTTCGGAACCCGAGCCGTGCCAGGGATTGGAATGCACAGGAGTAAGGATTGTGTGGCTAGGAATGGGGCCTGCCAGGAAGATGCTCTTGGAGAAGTTGCCAGAAGCTGTGTTCATAACAAAACATTTGGTTCACAGAGATGAATCAGGCTTAGTCACGGGTCCGCTTGCCAGCTGTTTGTTTTTCCAGCCCCCCCAATCGTTGCTGAGCAAGGGGTTCGGCTATGAAAGTTGCCTAAGCTGTAACATACGCGTGTTGTATTTAGGGTCCTGTGGAATGTTGCTTGGGAAATCGGCATTCTCTTTTATCAGAAGGCCTCACAGGGAAGAAGGCAAGAGATTTCCTCCCCTCCCCTTCATCTCTCCACTCTCTCCTTCCCAGGTCTGCACAGAGCTTTTGCAGCCTGCTGGCAGAGGGTGGACCTGTGTGAGCTGCCATCTGCTAGTGCAGTGGAAAAGGCAGAGGCTGTAACAACACGCTTGCTTGAGGCTTGCCTGTTCAATCCCCGTGCTCCACTCTGCTGCCGCCTGGTGCGGTGGGGCTAGAAAAAGAGCTGATTTGGGGGGCCAGAGTGATCGTGTTGATACAGTCTCTCTCCCTGGCTAGGGCGATGAAAAGAGCAGGCCGCCCCTGGTGTGCCCGGAGCGGGGACAGGGTTCTGGCTGGCTGGCCGGCCAGACATTGATACGGGGTCTTTCACTGCGATAGCTAAGTGAGTTGTTATTGTTTGTTTCTATTGTGGTAGTGTGAAGGAGTCCAAGGTATGGACCTAAATGAGGGAAAATCACCCTCGACTTGTAACCAGGGACAGGGACCACTATACAAGGTGCTGTATAAACACAGAACGATGGTCCCTACAATCTGAGGGAGAAGTTCCTTCATTTAGGGCTTCAACAGCAGGGCAAGAGAACAATCCTATGTCTCTCTTAAGTGCAGGGACCACCACAACAGGGCCTGGCCTGTTGGCCTGGGAACTTGGCCAAGGTCCTCAGACCCACCCCCTTCCCTTCCTCCTGTATTTGCACACCCTCGAGTCAACAGCATGAAATATCTGAGGAATTCTCAGCCTGCTCCTTTCCAGAGCAACAGTAATGACCAGTATGGCGCATACTCAGGCCTAACTGCTCAGAAATGGTATCGTCACTGGTCATTGCGCTCTGTACACGCAGCAGCAGAGCCTGCCAGCCCTGGGGCCTGACTTTGCTTTCCATGACACCAGTGTAAATGGAACCCTTCTGCCAGGCAGTGTCCACGGCAACAAGGGCCGGGTTTAATATCTAACATTACAAAACAGACCTGGCTCGAGCACCCACCCAGAAATCTGGGAAAACTAATCAGCCCTGGGCACCTCTGAGAGGCAATACTTTGCTTAACAGCAGAACTTTTATTAAAGGGAGAATTTTATTAATTTGGGAGAATACCACAACAATGATTCAAAAGTAAGTAAACTGTAAACCCTCACCCCACAGTATCTTGGGCAGTGTCTCTTGCCTCAGTTTCCCAGCTTGTGGTGTGAAAGTCAGGTTGACAAAGGTCACTTTCACATGCCACTCCCCTTTCCCTTTGCGGCACCTCACTCATGATTGGGTGGCTGAAGTCAGCAAAGCCCCAGAATCCAGAGGTGCGTTCATGTGGGTTTACCTCTGACCCCTGACAGGGGGCAGGCCATGCCTCTGCTGCTGTCACTGTTATCTTGGCCGCTGTTGCCTTTGCTGCTTCTCATGGCTGTTGCCGTGATCTCCAGCTGCAATGCTGTATTCTGAGGTTCCACCACTTAGCGATTTCACCGGGGAGCAGGGAACCTCACCGCCTCTGCATCCTTGGTGTTGTCTTTCACCACGACAGGGTCACCACCCCAGGGCTAAGGTGCAGTCCCCTAGACCTGCTCATCAGTGATTTCAGCTCTGGTGATCACAGAGGAGAAACAAGGACTCTCAAATGAGTCTGCTCAGTGCTGTCCTTAAACATTGGAGGGGAAGAGTCAAGCGGTATCTAGGACTCTTTAAACAGAGGCCATACCCCCAGGTAGAAACACCTCTCCTCGCCCCCTCTGATATTCACTTGGATTTGACATAACTACCCCCTGTTTAGTGACGGAGGTTCTAGTTATGACCCCTTAATTAGGGCGTATTAAATACAGTTCTACTGCCCGGTAGTCATAACAACATTTCCTTACCCCTGGCCTCAAGGCTAAAGTGGATTTTAACACAAAGCAGCCAAAACGGATCACTTTGGGGAAGCAGGTCTGTCTACTGAACACCTAGGCAAAGTCAGTGTGCCAGGCAAATACAGTCTGCTCTAGAGGTTTTTTCTCCTAGTTCATCCATAGATGGCAGGGGAGAGCTTAGTTGGAGCCTGGCCTACATAAAGCAAGTGGCTCGGCAATAAAGCCAATGGACAAAATCCTCAGCTGCTGTTAACTGGCATAACATCAGTGGAGGGACGACAATTTATATCAGCTGAGGATCTGGGTCGATGGAATTTTACCACCGTCGGGCTCTGACTTTCTTGTGCACAGGGCCAGTCCTATATGCAAGAAGAGTGACATTCTGTCTTAAGGCAGTTGCCATACTTAGCACTGGATATCAGGGATTAGAGGGAGTGCCCCACGACAACGTATGATATAATACCAGCTTTGAGGGGTTATTCGGTAGAAACAGGTCGAAATCACAGAGCTCAGATCTGATTCCCAACTTTCCCCCAGTTCATGGAGGCTTCAGAATCAGGATTCAGCTACACCCCGGTTATATAGATGAGTTTGAGCTGAGACGTTCATGTCCCAAAATTCCTCAAAGACCCGAGTCTGGTGTTCTGGTACGGGCCCAACTCTCGAGCCAGCATTTTCTAATACGAGTGCTTAAATTTAGGCAATTGACTCCAGCTGAATAAGTAACATGATTTTCAGAGGTGCTGATCACCTGTAGCTTCCACTCACGGCATCAGCCTCTCCTAGCATTCTCTCTTTGTTCTTTCTCTGAATCCTTCTAATTATATTTGTGCCCCTGTTCCAGTTTCTGTGCAACCCTGTTCTCCCTACTCCACATGACTCTCAGGTATTTCTTTGCTTGAATGAGCATTACATTATTGAAATGAATAGCCTCAGATTCTTTTTTTTCTCAGGCCTGGAACTTTGCCTTTTAACCAGGAAATTAATCTTCACTGGGGCTATCGACAGGTTGGGTGTTTCATCCAGCTGTCTCTGATAGTTGCTTTTTCCTCTGTGCTCAGTGTGGGCAACGGCCTTCTTTCTCGCACAGACTGTATCAAGATCAATGGCAAAGTAACATTTTCATTTTTTATGATTCAGCTATTATTGCAAAGCATTTACGAGCTAGGGTGTGCCGTGGGGCCTTGGGAGCGGCACAGGGAGTCAAGTGCTGAGCAGAACAAGTTCACTTTAGGGTTTCTGTGGCTACTGGAGATGTTAGAAGAGCCGGGCCTGTTCCCTGGCCGGTGTGTATCAGGATAGCATCACTGACTTGAATGAAGCCGTGCTAAGGATCTGCCCCCAAATCGCTACGTTGTGCAATGCAAAGTGCAAGTGATTCTGGGAGTGAAGCCAACAAACTGTGTTTACACCTACTTCATTGTGGTCCCCCACTAATGCCTCATTAGGAAACCATGAGTCAAATCCTCACAGGCATGGCTCCATTGAAGCAGCGGCAGTTTACCCTAGCTGAGTATCTGGCCCTGAGTTCCTTATTCAGGTAAAACTCCCTCTGCGCCGAATCCTCCCAAAGTAGCTGGGATCATTGCTGAGGAGCTCCAGGGAGCAAGGGATGGAATAAACCGTGTCCCTCATGTCATCCTGCTAAGATGGGACGGAACAGAGGATCCACGTGATGGCTGATCCTGAGGGCCTCTGCTAGGCCCAGCTCCCCCTACATGACAATGCACAGAGAGGCTCTGTGGAGCTCAGCTCTGTGTCCTACATGGTGAAGCACTCACTGTGTGTTCCCTCCCACCCCTGATCTCACCCCACACGGTAGAACGGCACCAGGCCTCCTGCGCCCTCAGAGGCCTGGGCTAGATTTGCGCCATGGACCTCAGTGGGCGTTTTGCCTGAGTGAAATCTGAGGTAGGACTTCAGGATGCGTCTGCTCCTTGCAAGCCTTCTGTAATGCGCTGCTAGGCTCCTGTCTGCAGAAGCGGGGGTTCTGAGGAACAGCACAGCAGTAGTTGTGTCTGTGGGTGACAGAGAGAGAGATCATATGATACTATGTGTTCCTTCATTTCATTCAAAAATGCTGACTCGATGCCCACCTCGTTTGGACTTCCCATTCGAAAAGAGAGGAGTCAGCTCAAGCCACTTTCAGTATTGAAACTGATGCAACGGGGGTCATTCATGTTCCACAGCTGCTTCTCCGGCATCTGATTACGTGTGAGGAAGAGGAAGGTTCCCATGAGCCACTAATAACGTTGTAAATGCCTGCTCATCTCCAAAAGTCCCCTGTGCCTGTGCACTTGGCTGAACAAGCCAGTCCAAGGCTTGTTGGGCAAGATTTTCCACTTCTTTTAAGTAAATACAATAAAATGGATCTTGGCAAGATCATGTTCCTCAGATTCGCAAGAAGGTCTTGAATGTCAAGTATGATTTTGATTTCATGATGACTTGGCTATTTTTTAACGTGTCTAACTTCATAGAATCATAGACTTTAAGGTCAGAAGGAACCATTATGATCATCTAGTCTGACCTCTTGCACAACGCAGGTCGCAGAACCTCACCCACCCACTCCTGTAACAAACCTGTGTCTGAGCCATTGAAGTCCTCAAATTATGGTTTAAAGACTTCAAGGTCAGGGCTGGCTCTGGCTTTTTTGCCGCCCCAGGCAAAAAAGCCTCCAGCCGCCCTCCCCCCCCCCCCAGCGCAGCAGGGGAGGGCGGCCGGAGCCCCGGGGGGAGGGCGGTGAGCCCCGGCTGGGGCTCCGCTCTCCCCGGCGGCCGGGGGGAGGGCGCCGGGGGGAAGGGCGGCCGGAGCCCTGGGAGGAGGGCAGAGTGCCCGGCCAGGGCTCCACTCTTCCCGGCGGACAGAGCGCTGGGGGAAGGGTGGCGAGCCCGCCGTGGCTCCGCTGTCCCCGGCGGCCAGCGCGACGAGCCCGCCCGGGGCTCCGCTCTCCCCGGTGGTCAGAGCGCCGGGGGGAGGGTGGCGAGCCCCGGCTGTGGCCCCGCTCTCCCCGGCGGCCGGAGCCGGAGCGCCGCCCCCCTCCAGGTGCTGCCCCAAGCATAAGCTTGGTGGGCTGGTGCCTGGAGCTGGCCCTGTTCAAGGTGCAGAGAACCTTCCAGCAAGTGACCCATGCCCCACCCTGCAGAGGAAGGCGAAAACCCCCCAGGGCTTCTGCCAAGCTGCCCTGGAGGAAAATTCCTTCCCGACTGCAAATATGGCAAACAGCTAAACCCTGAGCATGTGGGCAAGACTCACCAGCCAGACACCCAGGAAAGAATTCTCTGTAGTAACTCAGATCCCACCCCCATCTAACATCCCATCACAAGCCATTGGGCATATTTACCCCTAGTAGTCAAAGACGAATTAATTGCCAAAATTAGGCTATCCCATTATACCATCCCCTCCATAAACTTATCAGGCTTAGTCTTGAAGCCAGATATGAATGGGATCCTCCGCTAGTGTGTATGTATAAACAGAGCTGGTGGAAATTTTTCACATTTCAACATTTTGATGAGTGTACCTATTGGGTTCCGGGAAGTGGGCGGGCGTAAGCCCGCCCACTGCTAAAGGATCTNGGGGGGGGACACACAGATGGACCAGGGGGCAGGCTCCACGCCACATCCCCTGTGTCCCACAAACACAGTCTAGACCCCCACCACTAGAGCACAGTTCGAAAAGCACTCAGTCCAAAACAGCCCCCTCCACAGTGGTCTCCAGAGTCTCATGCGCTCCCCCAGCAGCCGATGGACCACGCAGTCCTCTTCCTCCACCTCCAGGCTCCAGCAGCTCCCCAGGACACGCACAGCACCGGCGGCAGCAGCAGCAGCTCCGGCAACCCTGGCAGCCAGGCAGGAAGGACTTCCCCACAGGTGGTAGTGCTGATGGTGAAGGTGGGGGTCTTAGCTTCTCCCTCCAGAGATGGTGGGGAGGGGGGGGCTGGCCGGCAAGGCCCCCCCACCCCTGACTCAGCAGCAGTGGTAGCAGCAACAGCAGCAGCAGTCTAGGGAGGGAGCTCTAGCCAGCAGCAGCAGCCCAGGGAGTAAGGGAGAAGGAGCTCCAACTAGCAGGGCAGGTGGAGAGAGGAAGGAGAAGGAGGGAGAGCTCCAGCCAGGAGGGCAACCACAGAGGACTCTGAGCACGCTCTGTAGCGGGGTGGACACCCGCTCCTGCCCTGCAGGGCTACAAACAGCCCAGGAGAGGGCTGTGGCTGGGGCAAGAAGCCTGGGCTGATTGGGGGACAGTAGGCTCAGCTGAGGCCATGCCCCAATCAGGCCCAGCTGGCCCCTATAAAAGGCTGGGAGCCAGACGCCCAGGCAGTCTCTCTCTGCCTTCAGAGAGAGAAGGGCCTGGCTGCTCGGAAGTGCAGGGTGCCTAGAGTGAGGCAGGGCTGTGGAAAGGCCAGAGGGGCTGGGGAGCTCCAGGCTGGCAACTCCCCCGGCTGCAGGGCCTTGTCCCAGGCCCCAGAGAGGCACTGGGTTCCAGAGAGGGGCAGCAGGTCCAGACCCAACTTTGCCTGTGATGACTAGCTGATAGACTGCAGTCCGCCCCAGGGCGTGGGGGCTAGATGGTGACTGGC
Source organism: Trachemys scripta elegans (assembly GCF_013100865.1). NCBI lineage: Eukaryota > Metazoa > Chordata > Testudines > Emydidae > Trachemys > Trachemys scripta. Next base: position 8,946,735 of record NC_048314.1, read on the forward strand.
AGTAGCCTTACAGTGAGGCGTGGTGGGGTTGGTGGGTAGGGGTTCCCTGGGGAGGGGAGACCCAAAGAGAAAGGGGTTACTGCTGGGGGGCACCCCAGATAAAAGGGCACTGGGTCCAGGAGGGACACGGGGGTAAAGAGGCAGGCGGATCACCGGCGTGCAGAGGGCACTCCAAGGCTGGCAGAGCTAATTCCCATGGATGACCAGCAGGAGGTGCCACAGGGGTGAGTCCACACTCTCACATAGTGGTGGAAAATGTGGGCATAAGCGGTCTGCCCCTGACACAAGGGGACAGGGCATGGACTGTGGGACTATTGCCCAGAGATGGTGGAGAAGCAGGGGATGATGGATCCCAGATACACTGGAGTCTTCTATGCAGAGGCCCCCGGTGCGATCCCTGGGGGCAGCGTCCTGGCAGAAGGGCTGCAGGGGCTCCGGGAAACCCAACAGGGACTGTGGGAGGTGCATTGGGCCTTCCGTGAACAGATGGGGCAGCTGGCAAGTGAGCAGCGGGCCCTAGTGAAACTCCTCTGAGGAGAGCTTCGGCGGAGCCGCCGAGGGCAAATTGGACAACCCAGGGCCAGGAGGCCGGCAGCAGAGCAAAGGATGTGTTATGCCTGTTTAAGGCAGGGACATTTAAAATGGGACTGTCCCTACTGGGATGGGGGCAGGGTGCCTCACCCAGAGGAGGGGCAGTGGTGAGTCCCAAAGACAGAACGCCGGGTGAGGGAACCCGGGCGGCTGTCGACATGTTGGACCTGTGGACAGAGAGGCCACCGCTGGAGAGACTGCCCAACCCCAGGGAGCACGACCAAGGGTAGCCCAGCGGAGGCTAGGCCCAGAAGAGAGAGACTGCCTGGGCGTCTGGCTCCCAGCCTTTTATAGGGGCCAGCTGGGCCTGATTGGGGCATGGCCCTGGCTTAGCCTACTGTCCCCCAATCAGCACAGGCCTCTTGCCCCAGCCACAGCCCTCTCCTAGGCTGTTTGTAGCCCCGCAGGGCAGGAGCGGGGAACCACCCCGCTACAATGAGGTTTTGAATTTCAAATATGAAATGAAGGAGAAAAGCTGTGTTGAAATGTTCACAAAATGTACTTACTGGACAACCTAGAAAGTTGGTCACATTTTAGTTTTTAAATTGACAAAATCTCAATGAAATTTTGAAAAGAAAAACAACCAACCCAAAGGGGAAAAAATCTTTTAAATTGTGACCTACCCCCTCTTTTTTCTGACCTGCTCTATTTCCAAACAAATCAGAAGCTTAATAAATGTAAAACATTGTAAGGCCAACATTTCTGCAATCAGCCAACAATTTTGGGTGTCCAGTTTTCACTGTGATGAAATCTGAAACATCCAAGTCATAAACTTCTGAAAAAAACAGCTTTATAAGAGAACAGCAGTTAGGCACTTAGCCAGAATACCGTTATTATAACACATCCCTATGTTAGGATTTGAGGGGACTATATTGGTTTTCTGTTTTTATGTCAGAGTCAAGGCATTCCACTCTGATCTTTCTTATGTATAGTTCTTCTAGGGTTTAAGACATGGGAAAATGTTACGATATTTGTTTGTCTAACAATCCACCTACTTGTGCATAGCAGATAGCAATCAAATATCTTTTGTGAATGACTGCTCAAGTTAAACACCAGTTACAGCACCTGGGAATACTGGTATGCACAAATTAGCCAGGTTCTAGCATTTCTTTCCAAGTGGTGGCTTTTCTTCCAAGCCACTAGGACCATGCTATCCCGTGTGACTTATCTGCCATTAGCACTAAAACAATCTTTTGTGAATATAGGGATTAAGCCTTGACATTTTGTGACATGACCAATTTGGGGGCCTAGTTGTAGGGCCTTACTACATTGCAGGACAGTACATTCTCCTGGAGTGATGTTTTTGCTTTTGGGCTTGAGGGCTCTATGGTCGCTGTAGATGTTGAGCTGCAGCTGTTAAAAAGAATATATCTGGCATTTTAAAAGGAGATTAAGGGAGTTAGGCATCCAACTTCCTTAGGTGCCTTTTGAAAATCTCATCTGAAAAGGCTGGTTTCCTCAGACACTGGACACGTGCAGCCAAGCTTAGCATTAAAATGACATGACCTTCTTTTCCTTAGCAGGGTTTTCTGGGTCTAGAACAAGAACTCATTGTATGACGTCAGCACTGGTGGGGTAATCACCAAACAATCCATGAATTTTTCCACCCACGCAAACCAAGATGTTAACTTTATTTGTTTAGTTCTGGCCTTGTGGTCTGTGCTGCAGTTGAACTCCGCTGAATAGCTCTTAATGTCACCAGCAAATGGCTCTCCAGGGTTCCAGTTCATTCGGAGCTTTGTAAGCAAAGCCCCAGGGAACATATGTGAACAAATGGCAAGGGAAAACAGTACTACATGAAGCTAATCATGGGGCGGGGAAGGGGATGTCAAAATCTCAGGGACAAATATGCGAACAAATCAGAACAATTCCACACAATGGGGGCTGATGGTGACTAAGCTGAATTTAAGGAGAACTCCAAAGTTCACTTAGTGGGATGGGGAGGAGAAAACAACTACCAATAAGTTTTTGATATAGAAAACCAAACAATTTTTGGTTTTCCCCTTCCTCTGCCCCCTCCTTTCCTTTTCTTTCTTTTGTTGAAATAAATGGTTATAACCTATTTAGAAAGGATCAAGTGGGGGAAAAGGGAGGGGAGTAGCACTCAATGGCAAAAAATGGCATTTCCAAGTCACTGATAATGTGGAAGAAAAGGATCTTGAAGGCTTGTGGATCAATGTCCTATCAGATAAAGCACAAGATGGGGGCATTAGCTGTTGTCAGGTACAGACCAAATCCCACTAGGGAACAGCATGACCACCTTCTTGCATTCCTATCTGTAGGAAAAAAAAGCTGTGTGATCATGGGAGACATTTGATGGAGATCTTATGCCGCCAGTACCGAAACATCCTTGGAATTTCTAAATGTTATAGATCACAATTCCTAACTCAAAAGGTGTTGCACCCAGCTGGGAGGAATTCTATACTAAACCTTGACTGATAAAGAGGAACTAATCACAGAACTAAAACTGAACAGTGATTTAACTACAAGTAATTATGACGTGATCATATTGGTAACGTGCAAACAGAATAAAAAGTCCAGACCGATGTTATATATAGATATTCGGTGCTTTAAAAGGGCCAGTTTTACAAAGCTGAAAATAATTATGAGCCAAATCAGCTGGGAGGAAGAATTAAAACAGAAAAATGTGAATTATAATAGGGAATAATTTAAGAACACTTTGTTAGATGCACCAAAAGCCACAATCCCACAATGGAGGAAGAAGGCTGTATTGGTTAAAAAAGGCCTGGTTTAGAGGGTAAGTAAAGGCAGCTATAAAATTAAAAAAATGATAATACATGGAAGAAAGGGAAGTTGAGAGCAATGAACATAAATCAGAGCTAGAAACTGAAGAAAATTGACAAGGGAAGGAAAGGAATAAAATCCATGGCCAGTAGAGAAAAAGACAATAAGGCGGAATTTTTTAAGTATATAGGAACAAAAAGAATTCTAACAATGGTATTTGTCCGTTACTAGATGGAACCGGTAGAATCATCCATAATAATGCAGAACAGACAGACATGTTCAGTAAAGAAATGTGCCTGATTTCCTGCCAGCTGGGGAGCTGCTGGGGACAGGAGCCTGGACTTCCGAGGTCTGGAGCAGCCTTGCTAGGCAGACTGCCCCACAACTGGGGACCCTAGGACTTATTGGCCCTCTGCCGCACAGCCAGGAGCCTGGAAGCCCCAGCTCTAGTCAGGCCTCAGTTCTAAGCTCGATGGCAGGGAGGCTGGAAGCCTTGAGGATTCCTGTTCAAATCAGGGCTTTCAGGGCTTAGCCTTCCAGCTCCCTGTCAATCCGCTAGAGAGAGGCATTGCCTGAAGCAGAAGAAAACAAGTAGTCTTTGTATTATGTTTTCCTTAAGGACATTCTGTTGAATCTCTTACACATGCCTTTTATTTTATGCTCTTCACTTGCTGATCTCACGGTTCCTGGCATGAGTGAATCCCCTTTTTCTTTCTTCCCTGTTCTTTGTTTTTTTGCACTTTCCTTGTCTTATGGTCACTCGAGCCCACATCCAACACCACACTTGTCCAAGAGTGACTAATAACACACCAGACTTGACAAAAGTCAGATCCTGAGCCACAAAGCTTATAGCCAAACTTTCCCAAAATCCTGAGCCAGAGTTTTGATTCAGTCCATAGTTTCACGGGGAGATCCAAACTTGGTGCTCGTTCAAGTCCAGATGCAGTCTCTAATACAAGCATTTATGAGTGACTCCTCACATAACCCCTGGCTGGTAGGCATTGTTATTACTGCTGTAGCACACCCTATTGCTATTACTGGTCCAGAAGCTCCAAGGCCCATTGTGCTGAGCACCATACAGCACCCAGGAAAACACAGTCCCTGCCCTGAAGAACTATTACCTTCCTCTTACAGTGGCTTCGCAGGAAGTCAGTGGCTGTATCAGGATTAGATCTCATGAGTGCCTGGCTCTTATCCTTGAGAACGCCATTCTAGATCATGTTGGGTATCACAGCTAGAACCCGTGGCAACTGGACAAAGGCCCAGAAACGTGTTGCCTGAAACCACTGCGACGGTGTTCATGTTTCATAGACACATGCCAGTTGCCATTCCAGCGCCACTGGGTCCGTGCATCATACAGTAGCTGATTGTGGTGCCTGTGTTTGGATGGAGAAAGCACCCACAGGGATCCATTTCCCTCCTGTAGACATGTTGGCTATGGAGTTTACACAATGTGGGCTGGATTATGCCACTGTTTGGAAGCAAAGCTAAAAGCTGATGTTGTTGACTAGATCCACTTCTGTGTCTTTTTCACTGGTGGGGTTGAGCTTGTGTTTGCACAAGTGTATGCTTCAACCAATCCCTGCTTCCATCAAGTTTTGCTTATGGGAACCGAATCAAGTTCGTCGTGTGTCCAGATATCAAGGCCCAAATTCTTGAGTTTCTTGCCTCATGCCTTTCTAAGTGATCTTTCTTCTCCCCTAATCCTGGGATCAGCTGGCAGAGAGGTTAGCCCCTGCCATAAATTAGAGCAACCTAAGGTCAGCCCTGATTTAGATTGGCTTGGAACAATTGCTGGCGCAGGATTACAAGGGTGCAACAGGCTCTGACTATGCCCCCTTCTCCCTATTGGCCACACACCTGAATACGAGTCAGCTCTGTGCCCCTTGGGACTTCCCTCATGCAAGCCCAGGTGTCCACTCCGGCCAGTTTTCCAATGGCTTCACTCTGCCTTCAAAGCAGCCAGAAAGAGGACCATGGATCTGCCCCTTAGAATTTGCTTTTCAGAAATAAGGACGAGTCATCTTATTCTAATCCAACAGGAACAGCATCATGAATCTTTCCACTAACTTTCACACATCTCCCTTGTCATTTCTCATATGTGTGGGTGAGTGCACTTCCGGGGCCAGAGGCAATGGTGTTACAGCGTGGTGGAAAAAACAGTTCTTGTGCTATATCTAGCATGACCTCATACATGATGGGGGAGAGATAGCTCAGTGGTTTGAGCATTGGTCTGCTAAACCCAGGGTTGTGAGTTCAATCCTTGAGGGGGCCATTTAGAGACCTGGGGCAAAAATCTGTCTGGGGATTGGTCCTGCTTTGAGCAGGGGGTTGGACTAGATGACCTCCTGAGGTCCCTTCCAATCCTGATATTCTATGAGGACACGGACATTTCTTTAGGCCTATTTCTGGAAGATTTCAGAGACTTGGAAATTATTATTATTTTTTTAAACAAGCTGTGGCTAGCAGATCAGCAATATTGGGCCACTTATTCCAACCAGACACAGGCTCTGAGCCCTTTGAGATCCACCCATCTTTACAGAGTGTATTTACCTTCTTCAAGAGAGTAGCCTTGCTTTTTTCCATCTGCCATTCATTCTGCAGGCAGCTTGCCTCATAAGCCTTGTTTCTGAAATCAGAGGTGGATATCACCGCTAGAATTAGTGGCAACTGGAAACAGAAACGTGTTGCCTGAAACCACCACAATGGTGTTCATGGCAACACACTAACTTTAAGTTAGCTAACACAGCAAATATTATAGGAGCAAAGATGTGGCAACATGGACCCAGGGCAGGTTAGGAATGTGAGTATATACCCAGGGTTCTGGGTGGACTTATGCAGCCATTGGTGCTGCCTTTTTGGGGGGAGGGATAGCTCTGTGGTTTGTGCACTGGCCTGCTAAACCTAGGGTTGTGAGTTCAATCCTTGAGGGGGCTACTTAGGGATTTGGGGCAAAATCAGTACTTGGTCCTGCTAGTGAAGGCAAGGGGCTGGACTCAATGACCTTCAAGGTCCCTTCCAGTTCTAGGAGATAGGATATCTCCATTAATTTATTTAAAATCTTTGCTGATATTTTTAGCTGTGCTAGCTAGATAAAAGATCGTGCTGGTATGCCTACCCAAGCTGCAGTGTAGACAGACCTGTAGAAGCAATCTCCATGAGCCAAATGCTGCAGCCCTAGATCTACTCTTCTTCAAGGAAAACTCCCCATGGAAGCACAAGCTGGATGGAGCAGAACTCACTGACATCAACAGATGTTGCTTGCACGCTACAGTGAGAGGATGGGGTTTCTGGCATTTCTGAGTGAGAACTGCAGCAGTTAATCCAGTATAAATGAGCTGCTCTTTAAACAGAAAAGGGAAGGCGCCAACAGCAAAAGCCTAATTGTGCCTTTAAAAATGACCCTGGCCCCACTTGAGAACATTTTAAAGCAAAAACAAGAAACCAAAGTATTTGATCAGGCAAGTCCTCAGTGGCAAGGGAAAAACCAACTAACGAATGACCCAGACTGTTCTGCCAGGGGGATAGCTAACCAAACCGTAAGAGACAGTGTTTGCATTCTAAGAATCAGACTCCCACACTCCAATAGCTCTCTTGTATCCTGGTTGCCTTTTGTTTGGAGCTTGTTTATACTAGAAATTGACTGAATCCCTGGAGCTCTTCAGCTCCAGAGTCTGGCAGGGGTCCATTCAATTAAACTAAAAGGCATCCACCTTAAAACTGCTACAAGTATCTGAATATTTATTTATATACTGCATGAAGCTCTGGGCTCTGATTCAGATCCAGCCCACCTCTAATGGTTATATTTAGGAATGCGGCATCAGATTAATCACAACTTTATCAGTGCTGCTGCAGTCTCTGAGGACTGAGCGAGGACTGGCCTGCCTCCCGCAGACAACCCGCCAATCTTAAGCATATTCTCATCAGCAACCACACACCGCACCACAGTAACTCTAACTCAGGAACCAATCCATGCACAAACCTCGATGCCCAATCTGCCCACATATCTACACCAGTGAAACCATCACAGGACCTAACCAGATCAGCCACAACATCACTGGTTCATTCACCTTCACGTCCACCAATGTAATATATGCCATCATGTGCCAGCAATGCCCCTCTGCTATGTACATTGGCCAAACTGGACAGTCCCTACGTAAAAGGATAAATGGACACAAGTCAGATGTCAGGAATGGCAATATACAAAAACCTGTAGGAGAACACTTCAATCTCCCTGGACACTAGCAGATTTAAAGGTAGCCATCCTGCAGCAAAAAAACTTCAGGACCAGACTCCAAAGAGAAACTGCTGAGCTTCAGTTCATTTGCAAATTTGACACCATCAGCTCAGGATTAAACACAGACTGTGAATGGTTAGCCAACTACAAAAGCAGTTTCTCCTCCCTTGGTGTTCACACCTCAACTGCTAGAAGAGGGCCTCATCCTCCCTGATTGAACTAACCTCCTTATCTCTAGACTGATTCTTGCCTGCATATTTATACCTGCCTCTGGAAATTTTCACTACATGCATCTGACAAAGTGAGTATTCACCCACGAAAGCTTATGCTCCAATACGTCTGTTAGTCTATAAGGTGCCACAGGGCTCTTTGTCGCTTTTTACAGATCCAGACTAACACGGCTACCCCCTGATACTTGACACCCACACGCAGCCGAACATCTAACCACAAAACTCACTATAGTTATAACTGTAGCCTATATCCATAACTCTTAATACCCACTGCATACATACATCACTCAAGAATATTAATGATCCGGGAGTTATTAGCTCACCAGGCATATTTTATATAAAAGATTATTACAATAGTGTGTGGGGTATGAATACAGGGGTGCTTAGTGTCACAGCTGTGAACCTTCTTTCAGGAAACAAAGCCACCTCTAATTGACCGGGGTTATGAAGAGACGTCCTGTATGTGCAGGCTATTACTATTATTTATTTCTATTATGGTAGTGCCCAGATGTCCAAATCAAAAATCAAGGCCTCATTGTACTGTACACATACATCATCCGAAAGACAGTCCCTTCCCCAAAGAGCTTACGACCATGGCTTCTCCATAACGATCTGCTGGAGGGTTTCTTGCAAGTCAATTGCAGCTTCTTGTTCTGAGATAGGATATGGGATGAGATGGACAATTGGCCTCGTACAATATGGCAAGTCATAGATTCCTGCGCTGGTTCCCTCCATCTCACAGAATATGCATAGTGGAAACAGAGTACCCTCTTGGAGACAATCAGAGACTGCAGCAGCACTGATAAAGTTGTGATTAATCTGATGCCGCATTCCTAAATATAACCATTAGAGGTGGGCTGGATCTGAATCAGAGCCCAGAGCTTCATTCAGTATGTAAATAAATATTCATATACTTGTAGCAGTTTTAAGTTGAATGCCTTTTAGTTTAATTGAATGGACCCCTGCCAGACTCTGGAGCTGAACAGCTCTAGGGTTTCGGTCAATTTCTAGCATAAACAAGCTCCAAACAAAAGGCAACCAGGATACAAGAGAGCTATTGGAGTGTGGGAGTCTGATTCTTAGAATGCAAACACTGTCTCTTATGGCTTGGTTAGCTATCCCCCTGGCAGAACAGTCTAGGTCATTCATTAGTTGGTTTTTCCCTTGCTGCTGAGGACTTGCCTGATCAAATACTTTGGTTTCTTGGTTTCACAGGATTCTTTGTCGCTTTTTGCGTGTGGGTGTTCTCCCTGTGTGCTGTCCCAGCTCCAGGGCCACCCAGAGGATTCAGGGGGCCTGGGGTCTTCGGCGGCAGGGGTCCCCCGCCGCCGAATTGCCGCCGAAGACCCGGCTCTTCGGCAGCGGGACCCGGGGCGGAAGGACCCCCCCTGCCACGGGTCTTCAGGGCACTTCGGCGGCTGGTCCCGGGGCGGAAGGACCCCCCACCGCGGGTCTTCAGGGCACTTCGGCGGTGGGTCCTGGAGCGGAAGGACCCCCCGCTGCCGAAGACCTGGAGCAGAAGAAGCTCCGGGGGCCTGGGCCCCGCGAGAGTTTTCCAGGGCCCCCAGAGCGAGTGAAGGACCCCGCTCCAGGGGCCCTGAAAAACACTTGTGGAGGTCCCTGCCGGGCCAGGATCCAGGAGCAAATTGCCCCACTTGCCCCCCCCCTTTGGGTGGCCCTGCCCAGCTCTGCGCAGACAGACAGCAGCAGAGCGCGAGCAAACCGTCCAATGACCACAAGATCCGTTAAAGTACAAAGGCGCCAGAACAGGTTTTTTGTTGACAAAGCACGGTAATAGCACCTGGCTGACCACGAGGATACTAAGACATGTATGCCTGTGACAATGGATGCAGCTCAGTGAATGGCGGGACTTTTTATTCCCCCCTTGGCTGAACAAAGATACTCTCTCTGAGATACATCTTTATACCCCGATACAAATAAGTTAGTACTGCCCCTTTGACATAATTAGTTACTGCCTCCTGAGGTGGCTAGTTTTTACTCATTACCTTGTACATGTTGGTTTGATTAAAACATTTTTATTACGTACTGTTATTCTGACATTATCTTTTAGGAGGGGTCAGTGTGTTCCTGTCATTCTTGGGGAATGTTTTTGTACCGTTCTTGATATTGGGATGTTCTGGTATCACTTTGAATCAGGATGTTGCATGTGCACTTTGTGACTAGCACTTCTTAAGAATATGTATTTTTGTAATATTAGCCCCGTTCTTACCCCATTCTGTGAGCAGGTCCTGCTTCATACCAGACCTCTGATACAAGGGCTTACGTTTTAGGCTCTCTTCCTACTACAAGTTTCAGTTAGTCATGCCGAGGGAGTTGGTATACAGGTCTGCCTAAGACAAAGAAATGTGTATTTGGTTCTCTGATTTTCAAGCAAAGACAATGAAGCTTAATTTTTACTTATTAGGTAAACATAGCTATTAAGTTAACAACTGGAGGAAGAAAAAGCATGGAGCTTCCTTCACTACCAGAGTCCATGTCACCTTCCTCATAACTTGAATAAACTTAACTTTGAGGAGTAACCCTCTGAAGAATCAATTTCAAAGTTTATTGGTCTCTACAGACAGGAGAGGCTGAACTTTAAGTGATGAACTATTGAATCAACTTATTTTTGTATACAATATTATAGTTTTATGAGAGTGCATAGAGTGAGGTCTTTTCTGAAAGAAAATCACAGTGGTGATTAATATCATTGTGAAATGTCTGTATTAACACTAGGTGAGGAAATATGTTGCTTCTGGTCTGTGACCAAAAAAAGGAAGAATTAGGCTTTTCCCTAGGCACGAAGGGAGGCAGCTATCTACCTGTCTCCAATGAAATTAAGCTACATGCAACCAGAAACAATGGTTTCCATTTACATAGGAGTCAGCAGGAAGGTGGGAAACCCACAGGAAGGAAAAAAACAGCCTGAGGTCATCCAGCCTCTTGAATAGAGTGACCTGATGTCCCGATTTTATAGGAACAGTCCCGATATTTGGGGCTTTGTCTTTAGGGTGACCAGACAGCAAGTGTGAAAAATCAGGACTGAGGGTTGGGGATAATAGGAGCCTATATGAGAAAAAGACCCAAAAATCGGGACTGTCCCTATAAAATCGGGACATCTGGTCACCCTATTTGTCTTATATAGGCTCCTATTATCCCCCACCCCATCCCGATTTTTCGCGTTTGCTGTCTGGTCACCCTACTCTTGAAAGAAGTTCAATAAACTTTGGAGGATATAAGCAAGGGCAGATGCTATCTTTGGCACCCATCACTAGCCAGACAGAAGAGGGAACAGAGCTCTTGCCAGAGGAGAAAGATGGGTCCTTCAGCCAAGGAGCTGCTTGATGTTTTTGGAAACTCAATATAAGTGAGAAACCATCTTGAACAAAGCCTGTCGCCTATTAGATTAAGTTTTAGAATTTCAGATGCATGCTTTCACTTGTATTCAGGGCCGGCTCTGGCTTTTTGGCCGCCCCAAGCAAAAAAAAAACGGGGCGGCCAGAACGGCAAAGCAAAAAAACAAACAAACCTGTGGCGCGGCTGGAGCGCGGGTGCAGGGGGACCGGCTGGGTGGGGAGGGGTAGGGAGCGGGCAGGAGAGAGAGAGAAGGGGGCGGCCAGGGCTACAGCAGGGGCGCTGCCACGCGGCCCAACCCGCTGCGCCGCCTCCTGCCGCAAGGGCTCCGCTCCGGTCGGCGGGGAGGGAAGGAAGAGGACTGCCCTGCAGGGCACTCTGATTCTCTGCGCTACCGCCCCCTACAGGGCAGCCGGAGCGGAACAAGAACAACAACAACAACAAAAGCGGCCGTGCCGCCCTAGGATTGGGCAGAATGCCGCCTCGAACAATCTGCCGCCCCAAGCACCAGCTTGCTCAGCTGGTGCCTGGAGCCGGCCCTGCTTGTATTTGCTTTGTAACCCTTTCTAACGTTACTCCTTTTACATAGCACCACTTAACCTGTGTCCTAGTGTTAATAAATTTGTTTTCTTTTTACTATAAACCAGCGCAGTGCTGGAAGGGTGTATTTATCTTAGTTAAGTTAATAAACTGCGATGTGCTTTTTTGTGTTTTTAGAGCAACAAGCAAACTTTATTATTTCTCTGAGCTGCCCTGGAGAGGACTGGGCATTATAAAACACATGGTTTGGGGGAAATTCGGGACAGGGAGTGTGTTGGAGTCACCTGGCTGGTTGTAACCAAGGTTGTAACCACCCCTGACACTCAGGGTGTGATCTGTATGCTGGTAGCTGGTTGTGAGCATCCCAGCCTGGGAGCCACAAAGGCAAAGCCTTGTAAGACAACCATTGTTGCAGGACAAGTGGTGACACAACCCCTCACTGGTCTGGATTGCATCCCAAGCCCCATAACAATATCCCTCCTATATTTATTTTTATTCCTTGCTAATGAACTGAGAATGATCTAATGTCCCATGCAAGAGCCAACTCTTCAGCTGCTGTAAATCAGCACTGCTCCATTCATGCCCAGCTGAGGATCTCTCTCTTTTTTTTTTTTTTAAATTGCACTAACTTCTTGGCCTCAGTGGGGAAAAAAAAGTCCTTGTATCAGAGCTGGATACTGCTGCACAGCAGAGGGGTGTCCACCTCTTGCATAGTGCCTTAAAGGGCAAATTTAAAAAAAAATAGGGTTAGGGAAATGCACTGGATTGAAGAATCCAAGGATCTGAATGTGGAGGATGCTTGGAGTTAGTTTCTGAAACTTTGACTTAAAGTATCTGAAGCCTGCATCCCAAGCAAGGGGAAAAATATGATAGGGAAATGTCGAAGACCAAGCTGGACGAGCAAGCATCTCAAACAGGTTATTAAGAGAAAGAAGAAAGCCTACAAGGAATGGAAGATGGAAGGGATCAGCAAGGAAGGCTACCTCTTGGAGGTCAGAAAGTGTAGGGAAAAAGTGAGAACTGCCAAAGCCAAGCAGAGTTGGGCCTTGCAAAGGAAATTAAAACCAACCGTAAAAGGTTGTATAGCTATATAAATAAAAAGAAAACAAGGAAAGAAAAAGTGGGACTGCTAAGGACTGAAGATGGGTTGGAGATTAAAGATAATTTAGGCATGGCCCAACACCTGAATGAATACTTTGCATCAGTTTTTAATAAGGATAATGGGGAGTTTAGGGGTAGTGGCAGGGTGGCCAATGAAAATGAGGATATGGAAGTAGAATTACCACATCAGAGGTGGGAGTCAAGCTCAAACAGTTTAAATGGGATTGAAAGCAAGTGGCCTGGATATTCTCTATCCAAGAATAATAAAGGAACTGGCACATGAAATTGCAAGCCCAATAGCAAGGTTTTGTAATGAATCTGTAAACTCGGGGTTCATATTGAATGACTGGAGAATTGCTAATATAGTCCTTATTTTTAAGAAAGGGGGGAAAGTGATCTGGGAAACTATAGACCAGTTGGTCTGACTGTATTGCATGTGAGGTCTTAGAATAAATTTTGAAAGACAAAGGAGTTAAGGACATAGAGGTAAATGGTAATTCGGAAAAATACAACATGGTTTTACAAAAGGTAGATCATGCCAGACCAATCTGATCTCCTTCTTTGAGAAGATAACTGATTTTTTTAGACAAAGGAAATGCAGTAGATCTAATCTACCTGGATTTCAGGAAGGCATTTGATACAGTTCCACAGGGGAAATTATTAGTTAAATTGGAGAAGATGTGGATTAATATGACAATTAAAAGGTGGATAAGGAACCAGTTAAAGGGGAGACTACAATGGGTCAGATTGAAAGGTGAACTGTAAGGGTGAAGGGAGGTTATTGGTGGAGTTCCTTAGGGATTGGTCTTGGGACCAATCTTATTTGCTATTTTTATTCATGACCTTGGCACAAAAAATAGGAGTGTGTTAAGGAAGTTGCAGATGACACAAAGACGGGAGGTATTGCCAATACGGAAGAAGACTGGAATATCATATAAGAGTATATGGATGACCTTGAAAACTGGAGTAATAAAAGTGGGATGCAATCTAATATTACAAAGTGTGGGGTTATGCACTTAGGGACTTACAACACAAATTTTTCTATAAATTGGGGACATAGTTGCAAGCGACAGAGGAGGAGAAAGACCGAGGTGTACTGGTTGATCACAGGATGACTGTGAGCTGCCAATGTGATGTGGCTATGAAAAAAGCTAATGAGCTCCTAGGATGCATCGGGTGAGGTAGTGTTAGTACCATTATATAAGGCACTGGTGAGATCTCATCTGGAATACTGTGTGCAATTCTGGTCTCACATGTTTAAGAAAGATGAATTTAAACTGGAACAGGTGCTGAGAAGGGCTTCTAGGTGATCCAAGGAATGGAAAACCTATCTTATGAGAGGAGACTCAAGGAGTTTGGCTTGTTTAGGCTAACCAAATTAAGGTTGAGAGGAGATATGATTGCTTTCTGTAAATACATCAGAGGAATAAATACCAGGGTGGGAGAGGAGTTATTTAAGTTAAGCGCCAATACTGACACAAGATCAAATGGATATAAACTGGCCATCAAATTTAGGCTTCAAATTAGATGAATGTTTCTACCCATCAGAGGAATGAAGTTCTGGAACAGCCTTCCAAGAGGAGCAGAGGGAGCGAAAAAACCTAAGTGGCTTCAAGACTGAGCTTGATAAGTTTATGGAGGGGATGGTATGATGAGACTGCCTACAATGGCCTGTAGCGGATCTGCAACTGTTAGCAGCAAATATCTCTAATGACTGATGATGGAACATTATATGGGGAGGGCTCTGAGTTACTAAAAAGAATTCTTTCCCAGGTGTTTGACTGGTGGGTCTTGCCTACAAGCTCAGGGTCTAACTGATGGCCATATTTGGGGTCAGGAAGGAATTCCCCCCTCCCCCCCGGGTCAGATTGGCAGAGACCCTGGGGTTTTTTTCACCTTCCTCGTCAGCATGGGGCATGGTCACTTGCAGGTTTAAACTAGAGTAAATGGTGAATTATCTAACTTGAAATTTTTAAATCATGATTAAAGGACGTCAGTAACTCAGCCAGAGGTTAGGGGTCTATTTCAGAAGTGGGTGAGTGAGGTTCTGTGGCCTGCAATGAGGAGAAAATCAGACTAGATGGATCATGACGGTCCCTTCTGGCCTTAAAGTCTCTGAGTTTATGAATCTATATTCAGACCCCCCTTATATAGAATAATCAACACATTAGGTTCACCTGCTAACGCCCCTATACTGCATTGTTTAGGGTTTTCTCTGGGCCTAAGGGGTTTAAAAGAGATCCTCTCTATTCAGTAACGCAATTCCTAACTGCCTCTGAATGACAGAACATGAGCTTCTGAAGCACTCTCTTTCCCAAACTTCCTTTCTGGGAAGTCAAACCACTTAAAGACCCAGTTCCCAATAACACACTTACAACTAAGAAAACTATTAGATTTCTTCCTAAAACGTTTTTTAAAGGGTGCTGCATTTTAAAATGACATTCGAAGAGTCATGGTGATCTGGAGAAAGAGCTTTTCAGTGAGATCCTTGGTACTTAAAACACAATCATTTTGTTTTTTACTAGTATGAGGCTAAATGAAGATCATTTGGTTTCCTTGTTATGATCTGATCCAAAACAACATAGCTCGATAAATGACAAGTGCCAAGGTGTGATGCTTTGTACCTCGGGGGAACACCCAGCACCCCCATGTTCATCCTTGTAAAATGATTGTGTGGTATCCAATGCAAAGTTTGTCATGTCGGGTATCTTCGGAAGGCTCGTGATGCACTGAGCATTGTTGTTATAGTGATGTTATAGTTATGTTATGTTATAGGTTATAATTTTATGTATGTAGTTATGAGGCTGAAAATGTATCCTCATGGCTTAAAATAAGCCCAGGCAAAAACTCGCCAAGAGCAGAGGTAGTTCACACCTCATCAGGGCTGGTATGGGACAAACCCAGCCCAGCCTCACAGGAACAAAGGACGCTGGCCTAGGCAGCAACAAAAGAATCTGTTAGACTCTCAAGGGAATCACTCACCTTCCTTTGGTCAGTTTGGAACTACAATGAGGTAATGCTCACCTGACTTTGAAGGGGGGGCAAAGCCAAGAGGGAAGAAAGGACATGATAAAAGGGAGAGACATTTGCCATGCTCTCTCTCTCTCTCTCTTCCACCTACATCTACAGACACCACCACCAAGCGACTGAAGCGCTGCTCAAAGGGGAGATCCTGGCTGAAGAGCAACCAGCCAGCCTGGGGTGAGAAGCATCTAAGTTTGTTAGGGCATTGAAAGTATTAAGATCAGCTTAGAATGCGTTTTGCTTCTATTTCATTTGACCAAATCTGATTTGTTATGCTTTGACTTATAATCACTTAAAATCTATCTTTGTAGTTAATAAATCTGTTTGTTTATTCTACCTGAAGCAGTGCGTTTGGTTTGAAGTATGTGAGAGACTCCCCTTGGGATAACAAGCCTGGTACATATGAATTTATTTGTTAAATTGATGAACTCATATAAGCTTGCAGCATCCAGTGGGCATAACTGGATACTGCAAGACAGAGGTTCCTAGGGTTGTGTCTGGGACCAGAGGTATTGGCCAGTGTCATTCGGCTGCACAATCCAAGGAGCAGCTTACATGCCAGAGACTGTGCGTGAACTGCGGCCAGTGGGAGCCGCGATCAGCCGGACCTGCGGACGTGGCAGGTAAACAAACCGGCTCGGCCCGCCAGAGGCTTTCCCTACACAAGCAGCGACCCCAGTTTGAGAAACACTGCCGTAGAACTATATGCCTCTTACATGCTATAGGGTTTTTAGGACTAATTTCTACTGAACGTCATTCAATTTCTATAGAAACGTATTGTTTTCATCCTTATGAGATTCCATAGGTTGGTTTTTTAAAGCGCGATCTCTATAGAACCTTATGCGAGCAGTCTAATTCTGAAGGTGATTTGGAAGGGTGACCCTGCAGGACCTCAGTCCCAAGGGGAAGCTGGGACTGAAAGGGTTAAGTTGTTCCCAAGTGCGGGTGTATCGAAATAGTCCTTAACCGTTTTGCCTTTTTGACAGCAATGCTTGGCGAGTTCTTCTTTTCTCACCTACCTGCCACGTGTCGCTGTTTCTATTTACCTGTGAGACTTCCTCTTTGTATGCAGAAAAGCAAACAGGCTCAATCCTGGAACATGCTCTCTGTTCCCGCTAAAGTCATTCTTTTCTCACTGACACCATTTTAACAGCAGAATCACTCCGTTTGCCTTCCATGGAATTGCTCCCGATTTACGTTGAGATAAGTGAGATCAGAATCAGGCCTGACGGGAGCTGAAGTCTGGTGTGTTGAGATTTTCAGGAGCGCTCCAGAGAGGTAAGAGCCCAAATCCCATTGAAAATGGAGGCGATTTGGGTGCTTAGCATCCTTAGATTCCATTAAAAATCCCAAGAAGTGCTCAGCACCACATATAAGAACATAAGAACGGCCATACTGGGTCAGACCAAAAGTCCATCTAGCCCAGTAGCCTGTCTTCCGACAGTGGCCAATGCCAAGTGCCCCAGAGGGAATGAACAGAACAGGTAATCATCAAGTGATCCAGCCCCTGTCGCCCATTCCCAGCTTCTGGCAAACAGAGGCCAGGGACACCATCCCTGCCCATCCTGGCTAATAGCCATTGATGGACCAATCCTCCTTGAACTTATCTAGTTTTTTGGGGGGCCCTGAGTGAAAGAGGAAAACATTTACTGTAAGTGATTGCATGAGGGGAAAGGCAAGCTGGACTGGAAATAAGATCACAGTTTCATTTAATCAAGAATCGTTCAGCAATTCCTTTTTGGCCCCCATTTAGTTTGTTCTAGCTTATTAGGAAGTAATCAGAGCTGTTATATCTGCTCCCCTCTCTTTATTGTTTGGAAGTGGTTGGCTGAATGTATGGGTAGATTTTACTGCATTAGGGGAAACATATCTGACACATTCAAAGCCCATCTGGATGTAGTTTAAGGCATTGTCTTACCCACAGCAATACTGGCATGACACCTCTGGACACAAATAAGGGGAATGGCTTATTGAAAATGACTGAGCACTGGGAACAGAGATTTGGAGTACAAGCCCAGTCCAAAGGTGCATTTAGCATTCCCAAGTGAGAACATGTAAACTTACAACATCATCAGATGGCAATTAGGGAAGGATGAACCTCAGGGGGTTGAAGTTGGGTTTGAATGAGCATCTTAGGTTTTAAACAGCGATGGGGAGAAGTTACATTAGGATCTTGATTTGGATTGTGACTTCTGTGGGTCAGTGGTTTTGATTCAGCTCATTTTAAAGAGAGGGATTGCGGGCAAAATGCAGATTGGCATCTAGGTTCAGATATTTATTTCCTCCCGGCCTTCAAGTTATGGATGATTTGAATCCAGCTTTTGATTTGTGCCCTTTATGTGACCCTTGTGAGAACTTTCTGAGTTTTTTGTTTCAGCAGAATTCAGCTGGAAGATTTATGAGAATTAGAAGTTGTTGATGGACGCATCCACTGTTTTCACAACAATCCTGAACTTTTGCTTCTGTTTCAAATCCCAGTTGAAGCCAAGAATTTCAGGGTGTGAGAGAGAGAGGATGATTAATGACTTTTTTGAGCCTTAGAAAATGTGTGCTTCAGGTTGTTTTTGAGTTTTACACAAAGAGTACGTGTGGACACCGTAGATTATTTGATCCCAAATGGTTCACCAAGATGGATCCAAGCCTCATAACATGGATATAGATCTGGATTTCAAACCTCAACATTTGTGTTCCTATTTAGCCCATTATAAAAATAGGGACCGCTTGCAAAATTTGAATTCATATTACAGGTTGACCTGTCTGTCCAGCCATCTGTGATGCAGTGTATACCCCACACTAGCAAAGAAAGAGTTAACTGGAGCGAGGGAGCAATTAGTGCCCCTGTTGCTCCTGGAGGGTGGGGCCAGGCCTAGTGTAAATTTAGGCACAGCTGGGGAGGGGCTGGGTGACTGAATTAACCAAAAAGGAAAGTTATAGGGCATTAGAAGGGAGCCTAGAGGGATACGAGCCCTTGGGATTCTCGCTCAAGAAGAGAGCTCTGTCAAAAGACCAGCAAAGATCTTAGGAAGCAAGAGGCATGAAGTAAAGTTAGCTCCTGTGGTGAGCCTGGACAAAAGGGCAAAGCCTCTGGCAGGCAGCCCAAGATTTGGGTTTCTGGCAGAAAACATGGGGAGAGGCAGACAGGAGCTGGGCCTCCAGGGAGCGAAAGCCTTGGTAGATACTGCTTGGTACAGGAGCTGGAAAGAACTCTGCAGAGCTTGGGAAAGGGTGCAGAGTCTGGAGGAGGGAGTATGGAAGGAAGGGGCTGGGGAAAAGGGCCTTAAGACAGTCTGATTTGGGAAGTAGTTCAGGGAGGCTGCATTGACTCTGAGGGACAGACCTTAGCTGCTTGCTACAGGGTTCTTGGGCTGGAACCCAGTCTAGAGGGAGGGCCTAGGTTCCCTTACTGGTAACTGAGAGAGGTGGCATGAAAGCTTCCTGATATAAAAGGTGTAAGGACCATTGACCATTGGGCTGGTGTAAGGACAATGGACTACAATTTAGTGGGATTCTGTTACACCAGATGGGGTGAGAATGAACGTGACCTGACTGGAGGCCATGTGATGAGAAGGCGCACACCACTGCAGGGCCAAAGCAGCTGTTGGCAGTGGGTGCCAGAGGAGAAGCCTGCAGTATCAGACCCAGCAAGGAGGGGGTGTGCTAGCCAGTGAGTCATTCTTCTATACCCTTCATCTACTTGATCTAGTTAACCTGTCTAGTGCCCAAGCTACTGTACTAGCCTTTCAAATCCTACACCTCCACACTAAAGTTCAATGAAGTTTGAATCCAGGCCTATAGTTTAGACCACGTCTCCAGGGCTTCTTCCAATTTTATTTGCTCAGGAGAATATTTTCTAGTAATCAGAAGTCCAAAACAATAGAGTATTTTAAATGCACTGTTGAAACCATGTTTCTGAGCTCATGTTCTCCCTTTCCATCTGATTACAACTTTCTTTCTCCTGCCTAGAGACGTGTCTTGAGTTTCAATTGACTAAAAAAACAGTTGTCTGAAACAAAAAACGTAATTAATGAAATAACAGCCCCTTTAATTTGAAATGAATTATTTTACAATAATTAAATGACATGGGCCTCATCATTTCTGAGAGCCAATCAGAAGCACAAAAGCACGTTCTATAAAATTCCTAGTCAAGCACCAAACTAATGTAATTAGCTCAGCTGTGTGTTTTGTCACTGTCTTCCTGCTAGATCAACGGCGTGAGCAGATGGGCCAGCAACTAATTTAATTTAATGGAATCATTTACTTCTCTCAGAACTAGGCCATGCTAATTTCTGCTAAAAACAGGACTCACGAGAAATATGGTAGCTTTTCTCTTTCAGTTTTTCTATTCCTAAATGCTGCAGGATCCTTTTAAATGTTAGAGACCATCCAACCAACAGATCTTCATAAATTCTGCTGCTCGGTGGGGTTTGAAATCCTAACAAATTGTTTCCACTCTAATTAAAGTTTGCCAGGATTGTCCTGGATAGAACAAATCAAGGCCAGATTAGCGGCTGTAGATCAGAGTAGCTCCACTGCCTTCAAGTGTGACATACAGGTGGAAGAGAATCTACTGAGAAGTATCAGAGGGGTAGCCGTGTTAGTCTGGATCTGTAAAAAGCGACAAAGAGTCCTGTGGCACCCCTTTGTCGCTTTCTACTGAGAAGATTACTCAATAGTTCTCTTCTGTGACGGAATTGAATAGGTGCCAGTCTCTCTCCTGTCATTTGTGTTACTTCTGATGCATGATTAATCCCTACGTGGGATGAGCTTTGCAACCGGAAGGGAGAGGCAACGCGGGGTTTGACTACAAGTTTGATGCTCTGTCTGGATGGCACATGCACAGTTTCGCTCTTAGGTGTTAGCCGTGTGAGTTTCTTTGAGGAAGCTTGTCTTGGGGAAACTGAACAGATCACAAAGCAGGGTGCTCACTGCTGCCTATGCACTTGTGTCTGTGATGTCTTTGTTGTTTCAGCCAGCACTTGACAATTTCTCTTCAGAAGTGGCTAAGTGTGGGACTAAAATTAACCCAAATCAGCTATTTAAAAAAAAAAACAAAAACAAAAAACAATCAGGATTGAAGCTGGGTGAAATTTTTCAGATGAATAGATTATTTGCTGATAAATGCAGTTTCAGGGCAACAAAATCATTTGGAATTCAGCCAATAGTTTCAGTGAAAAACATTAAAACTTTTCATTTAAAAATGTTTTGTTATCAAATTTAGCTAGATGTATTTATTTTTTTTTAAAAAAGGGGTATTCCAAGTGCTGACATGTGGCCAGCATTCCCTTTGAACAAAAATAATAGGGACTCTTTGGGACTTTTTTCATTGATTCCAGTGGAGTTATTTCTGGTTTATTTATACTGGAAGCAATGTAAGAACGAAGCCCATCAATTTCTGTGGGACAGCAACTGGATTCAGAATTTTTCTGCAGTGGAGACCTCTAGATTGCACGTAGGTTTCCTTTGCAATAAACTTATTAGGCCATATAATTCCATCCAGTTTTTCAGCAGAACTCATCAGGGAGGTCAAACATATAAATGGAAGTTATATAGAATAAGGTAGGAATGTGCAGAGTATCTTTTCGGGACTCTGACTGATGGACAAAGAAAACTCTGCTGATGAAATGGTGGAGCCTGTGAATGAATTAAGGAGGGCGGGACAGAGACAAGGTGGGTGAGGTGATATCTTTTATTTCCATTAGTGAAAGAAACAAGCTTTCAAGCTTACACAGAGCTCTCCTTCAGGTCTGGGAAACTAGCTCAGAGTGTCACTGCTAAATACAAGGTGGACTAGACTGTTTGGTGTAAGTTATTACCACATGTTTGAAGGGATCATTCAAGGTGAAGTGGTGTGTTAATACTCCTCCAGTCATGGGGAGGAAAGGAAGGTGGGGAAGCACCTGGAGGAGGCTGGTAGTGCATTACAGATTGATGTAATAAGCCATAAATCAAGTGTCTCTATTCAGTCCATGATTTTTAGTGTCTAGGTAAGTTATTAATTTAAGCTCTCAGGAAACCTGCACAACACTTCCAAAAGATGAGCCTTTGAAGATGAGGACTGAGAGGTCAGCTATAGAGTGATCACTTTGTGAATTTCTCATAAACTCCCTGTAGAATCATAGAATATCAGGGTTGGAAGGGACCTCAGAAGGTCATTGTGACGAACTGGGTCTGTTCTTACTGTGGTCTGTGAATGCTGACAGGGGAGTGTGGCTAGGATAGTCTGCATTGGGGGATGGGAGTCTGCCCGAAGGCGCATACCTGACCGTGTAACATGAGAACCCAGGAAGGGGTTGGAGGCCAGGTGACACCTTGGCCCGGGAAACTGAACAAAGGCTGTGGGAGGGGTCGCTGAAGGCAGACTGTTGGATGCGGGGTGGTGAGATGGTTGGGGGGCAGAGATTGCTCTGACCTCCCGGGGGGGGGGCTGGGATGCCCTGGGACCCCCAGATGGACCTAACTGAGGGGGACCCTGTTGTCTGTGCCTGCAAGACCTGTCTTGGACTGTATTCCTGTCATCCGAATAAACCTTCTGCTTTACTGGCTGGCTGAGAGTCGTGGTGAATCGCAGGAAGCCGGGGTGCAGGGCCCTGAGTCCCCCAATACTCCGTGACAGTC
Organism: Trachemys scripta elegans; assembly: GCF_013100865.1. NCBI lineage: Eukaryota > Metazoa > Chordata > Testudines > Emydidae > Trachemys > Trachemys scripta. The sequence goes on from NC_048314.1 coordinate 8,969,172, forward strand.
ATCTAGTCTACCCCCCTGCTCAAAGCAGGACCAATCCCCAGACAGATTTTTGCCCCAAATCCCTAAATGGCCCCCTCAAGGATTGAACTCACAACTCTGGGTTTAGCAGGCCAATGTTCAAACCACTGAGCTATCCCTCCCCCTGTAACTTGTGTTGTTTTAAACAGAACTGGACAAAGGCCTACAGACAATACTTCTTCCCATTTCTAGATCACATCTCAGCTAAGGGTCTAGGAGGAACATGGAGCACGAAGACATGAAGTGACTTGCTGAAGGTCATTCAGTGAGGGAGCTGGGAACAGAGCCTCTGAGCCCTACTTCACAGGCCGCTGGGCTAATCATTGTGCCACATTCCCTCTCACTAAAAGAATCAGTGTGGTCATGTGTCTAGGGTGCTGGACTGAAAGGAGCTGTAGGCCCAGACCCGCAAAGGGATTTAGGCAGGACCATGATCCACAGAGCCCCCACTAGCTGCCGCCTAACTCTGTATGCGCCTAAACTCACTCCGCACCTAAATTTTTGCTGTAAGAGTACCCCCTGGCTAAGTTTCTGCCTCTGGGTGCACACATGGCTGATTCACTCTAGGTGCCCAAACACCGAAGCCTCAGTGTGATCCTCAAACATGCTGAAGATGATGTTCCATTGTCTATTTGGCTGTGGGGCCCAATCTGGCACTGGCATTATTGAGAGCATGACTACCAAATTGGGGTCCATTCAAAATCCAACTGGTGTTGATGCCACCCCCTGAGTCTCGCAAGCCCAAGTCAGCTGACCCGAGCCAGCTGTAGGTGTTTCTTTGCTCTGTAGATGTCCCCTCAATGGACATAGCCCACACAGAAGAGTAAAGGAGCCTTGTTCCCCTATACAGGTGTAGAATGCAAGGGATGATCTTACTCAATGTTTGCATGTCAGAAGGCTGCCAAATTCCAGCCTCCAGCCTGCCCCATGCTTTTGCTGAGCATGGCAGAGATCTGCTTAGCAGCAGGGGGAATCAGCAGTCTGTGCTTTAGTTATCAAGGGGCAGGGCAAGCAAACACACACACCAGAATTAGACCCAGCAGGCAGTATCATCTCTGAGACATTCTCAGAGGCAATGTGGGTTAAGCAAAGTACCAGCCACTGAGAATGCTACAGGGAAGGGGGTTAGATAAGTACCTTGATGTTGTGCAATCGAGCCAGATTCAATGCCGTTTGAAGTCAATGCAGAAAACTCCCATTGGCGACAATGGGTATTGTATCAGGTCTGTAGAGAAGATCTGGATTGTAGTCCTGGCCCTGCCATTGGATTTCGTGTGTGACAGTCCTTTATCTGTTCTGTACCTCCATTCCCCTGTTTGCACAACTGGGATAATGCTAAGCTACATATACCAGCTCAGTGTTGTCGGGCGGGTTATTCAGCGAATAATCACACAGCTTTTTGAACAAGCAAAGTAGTAGGTGCTAGCACCATTCCAGTATACTGGTTATAACAATAAATCACTGGAGTTTGGTCTCCAAGAGCAGTTTTTGTTGTCACCTAAACCCTGCAATGGAATTACAGCCTTATTATGCACAGCTGGCACGACATTGCTCTTTCTACAAATTCAAGGATCTGTGACAGATGATAATACAAAAACTCAGATCAATAACAGTAAATCAGACTACCCAGCTCGATGATGATGCTGTTTTAAAAAGGGACCAATGGCTTTTATTAAATCAAGAAACTGAGATAGCTTAAAAATATCTAAGAAACTGAAAGCAGGATACATCACCGCTCCTGTGACTTGAGTGGCAGCTGGTGGTGGTTTTGTGATAGGCGGGGGGGAATCTTCACTGAATTTCTGACCTTTTGAAATGTTAGGTACACTTGGGTTTCGCACGTGTGTGTATGTTTGGGTGCAAAATTTACTAAATGTCAGGCTTTTGGCCTTTCTTATTGTCCTGTAGCTCTGTCACCTTTTGTGCACTGGGTGACGAAGAACTTCCTTTTATTTGTTTTAAACCTGCTGCCCATTAATTTCAGTTGGTGTCCCCTTGTTCTTACATTATGGGAACAAGTAAATAACTTTTCCTTATTCACTTTCTCCACACCACTCATGATTTTATATATCTCTATCATATCCCCCCTTAGTCTCCTCTTTTCCAAGCTGAAAAGTCCCAGCCTCTTTAATCTCTCCTCATATGGGACCCGATTCAAACCACTAATCATTTTAGTTGCCCTTTTCTGAGCCTTTTCTAATGCCAGTATATCTTTTTTGAACTGAGGAGACCACATCTGTATGCAGTATTCAAGATGTGGGCATACCATGGATTCATATAAGGGCAATAAGATCTTCTCTGTCTTATTCTCTATCCCATTTTTAATGATTCCTAACATCCTGTTTGCTTTTTTGACTGCCGCTGCACACTGCATGGATATCTTCAGAGAACTATCCACGATGACTCCAAGATCTCTTTCCTGATCAGTTGTAGCTAAATTATATTGTATGTATAGTTGGGGTTATTTTTTCCGATGTGCATTACTTTACATTTATCCACATTAAATTTCATTTGCCATTTTGTTGCCCAATCACTTAGTTTTGTGAGATCTTTTTGAAGTTCTTCACAGTCTGTTTTGGTCTTAACTATCTTGAGCAGTTTAGTATCGTCTGCAAACTTTACCACCTCACTGTTTACCCCTTTCTCCAGATCATTTATTAATAAGTTGAATAGGATTGGTCTTAGGACAGACCTTTGGGGAACACCACTAGTTACCCCTCTCCATTCAGAAAATTTACCATTTATTCCTACCCTTTGTTCCCTGTCTTTTAACCAGTTCTCAATCCATGAAAGGATCTTCCCTCTTATCCCATGACAACTTAATTTACATAAGAGCTTTTGGTGAGGGACCTTGTCAAAGACTTTCTGGAAATCTAAGTACACTATATCCACTGGGTCCCCCTTGTCCACATGTTTGTTGACTCCTTCAAAGAACTCTAATAGATTAGTAAGACACGATTTCCCTTTACAGAAATCATGTTGACTTTTGCCCAACAATTTATGTTCTTCTATGTGTCTGACAATTTTATTCTTTAGTATTGTTTCAACTAATTTGCCCAGTACTGACGTTAGACTTACCGGTCTGTAATTGCCGGGATCACCTCTAGAGCCCTTTTTAAATATTGGCATTACATTAGCTATCTTCCAGTCATTGGGTACAGAAGCTGATTTAAAGGACAGGTTACAAACCATAGTTAATAGTTCTGCAATTTCACATTTGAGTTCTTTCAGAATGCTTGGGTGAATGCCATCTGGTCCCGGTGACTTGTTACTGTTAAGTTTATCAATTAATTCCAAAACCTCCTCTAGTGACACTTCAATCCGTGACTATTTCTCAGATTTGTCACCTACAAAGGACGGCTCAGGTTTGGGAATTTCCCTAACATCCTCAGCCGTGAAGACTGAAGCAAAGAATTCATTTAGTTTCTCCACAATGACTTTATCATCTTTAAGTGCTCCCTTTTTATCTTGATTGTCCAGGGGCTCCACTAGTTGTTTAGAAGGCTTCCTGCTTCTGATGTACTTAAAAAACATTTTGTTATTACTTTTTTAGCTTTTGTCTAGCTGTTCTTCAAACTCCTTTTTGGCTTTTCTTATTACATTTTTACACTTAATTTGGCAGTGTTTATGCTCCTTTCTATTTACCTCACTAGGATTTGACCTCCACTTTTTAAAAGATGCCTTTTTATCTCTCACTGCTTTTCTTTTACATGGTTGTTAAGTCACAGTGGCTCTTTTTTAGTTTTTGTACTGTGTTTTTTTAATTTGTGGTATACATTTAAGTTGGGCCTCTATTATGGTTATGTGAAAAGGGTCCATGCAGTATGCAGGGATTTCACTAGTCACTGTACCTTTTAATTTCTGTTTAACCAACCCCCTCATTTTTGCATAGTTCCCCTTTCTGAAATTAAATGCATAGAGTTGGGCTGCTGAGGTGTTCTTCCCACCACAGGAATGTTAAATGTTGTTATATTATGGTCACTATTTCCAAGCAGTCCTGTTATAGTTACCTCTTGGACCAGATCCTGCACCCCACTCAGGACTAAATCAAGAATTGCCTCTCCCCTTGTGGGTTCCTGTACCAGCTGCTCCAAGAAGCAGTCATGTAAAGTGTCAAGAAATTTTGTCTCTGCATTTCGTCCTGAGGTGACATGTACCCGGTCAATATGGGGATAATTGAAATCCCCCACTATTATTGAATTCTTTATTTTGATAGCCTCTCTAATCTCCCTTAGTATTTCATAGTCACTATCACTGTACTGGTCAGGTGGTCGATAATAGATCCCTATGTTATAGTCTTATTAGAGCATGGAATTCGAATCTCTATGGATAGTATGGAACATGTGGATTCTTTTAAGATTTTTACTCCCTGTGAGCCAGCTGGCATGCTATTGAGTTCATTTCTAGTGAATCTCTGTTTCTGTGCTTTAATAAGTACAGTAATTACAGAATCCAGCCTGAGACAGATGATGGGAAACAGAGATGGATGATAGCAATCAAGGAACGGGATCAATATTATTAAATGAAGAAACCAAGAAAAACCTGTTTCTCAATGCTTGCTTCTCCCCTGCCCCATCCTTACTGTAGTGCTTCCAGAAGCAAATGAGTTTCCTTTGGTAGAAGAGGAGGGTGGTCTCTGAATTCCAAGTTGACAGATGGATGCAATCAGACATGAACACAGGAAGGAAGGAAGGCAGACAGACACTAACATAGACGCAGAGTGACGCATACAGGCAGAGGTAACGAGGAGATGGAGATGTCTCTGTTGCCATCATAAGGCCATACTTCCAATATGAGCTGCTTATTGTGCAGCCACAAACTATGGGTATTTATTGTCATGCTGTCTGGCATTCACAGCTGTGAGTCACTTCAATCGCAGGTCAGACTGTCTGAAAAAGGGCAGAGTCCCACTCCCCACTCCCAGCTGGTGAAACAATCTATAATCAGATTTCACCAAGCCAGTAACAAATGTGAACTCCTGGATCAATACATGAATCTTACCATAGAGTCACGGACAACCCCCTTAGGCTCTCCAGCCTATCTTACCACCCAGATAACTGGACTTTGTGATACTGGTCTCCATAGCAACCATCACCTCCCATTAGGTCACTCCCAACCCCACAGGGTTGGTCACTTACCCCAGGTCACTTGATTTCACACCAAAGACAATGCTGGCAGCCAATGTCTCTAGTAAACTAACTAAAGGTTTATTAGCTAAGAAAAATAAATGGGTTATTGAGAGGTTGAAGTGGGTAAAATACACTAACAGGTGAGTCTAGGTTTATAAGTCCAAAATGATAGCAGACATGTAGTAATCGGTTAGTTTTCCACCAGTCGCTCAGGGTTACCCAGAATAACTTTGGGGATCTCTGTCTTGCCTCTGGAATGCTTCCCTGTGAGTGTCCAGATAGGTCAGAGATACAGGATCGTTCCCTGGAAAGCAATCTGGCAACTGTTTTCATTCACAGCATTGGCCTCTCCTCTGTTGATTAAATGCATATTGAGTCTGTGAATTTCCATGGTCGAACACAATGACCCATGCTTTGAAGTTAGCAACATTCTTCATTTTAGAACATAAGAACATGAGAACGGTCGTACTGGGTCAGACTAAAGGTACATCTAGCCCAGTATCCTGTCTACCGACAGTGGCCAATGCCAGGTACCCTAGAAGGAGTGAACCTAACAGGTAATGATGAAGTGATCTCTCTCCTGCCATCCATCTCCACCCTCTGACAAACAGAGGCTAGGGACACCATTCCTTACCCATCCTGGCTAATAGCCATTCATGGACTTAACCTTCATGAATTTATCTAGTTCTCTTTTAAACGCTGTTATAGTCCTGGCCTTCACAACCTCCTCAGGCAAGGAGTTCCACAAGTTGACTGTGTGCTGTGTGAAGAAGAACTTCCTTTTATTTGTTTTAAACCTGCTGCCCATTAATTTCATTTGGTGGACCCTAGTTCTTATATTATGGGAACAAGTACATAACTTTTCCTTATCTACTTTCTCCACATCACTCATGATTTTATATACCTCTATCATATCCCCCCTTAGTCTCCTCTTTTCCAAGCTGAAAAGTCCTAGCCTCTTTAATCTCTGTTCATATGGGACCCATTCCAAACCCCTAATCATTTTAGTTGCCCTTCTCTGAACCTTTTCTAATGCCAGTATTTTACATTTCCAAAGCTCCAGTTGTGTTTGGATGGGTAAAAGTAATTACTGGGATACACGCTATGTAAATTGTAATAGCACACGACAATCCTTCATTAATTTTCATGAGGTTTACACATCAAGTAAATCCTCATCTTAATACTAAAACACACTTTTGATCTAGGGTCAGTTAAATCCAGGGATATACATAATGTAATGCGATAGCAATCAACAGGCTATAGATAGGCGAAAATGATACCTATTAACACATATGTGAGTTGGTCTATGCCTACTAGAACAGGAGTACTTGTGGCACCTTAGAGACCAACAAATTTATTAGAGCATAAGCTTTCGTGGGCTACAGCCCACTTCTTCGGCTGCATCAAAAAAAAGTTCTTTTTGCGGATACAGACTAACATGGCTGCTACTCTGAAACCTATGCCTACTAGGACACTTAACATTTCTTTGATATGCACACGCAAGTGGATTAGCCTATGGGTCTGATCTCTTGGCCTGTCAGCATCACACTTGTACCCATTATGCAAGCACCAAATCTCCTCATATGAAAACACAGCAGCAGAATGTTTCTAACTTACACGCAGCTTCCTGGGGTCCCCATAGACTCCAGCATCATTCTTGACTTTCCCTTAAACTGGAGGTGGGGAGCAGGACCAGTGTAGGATCCGTACAAAAGTTTTATCTCAGGGCTTGTCTATACTTACCGCGCTGGTTCGGCGGCAGGCAATCGAACTTCTGGGTTCGATTTATCGCGTCTAGTCTGGACGCGATAAATCGAACTCAGAAGTGCTCCCCGTCGACTCCGGTAATCCTGCTCGCCGCGAGGAGTACGCGGAGTCGACGGGGGAGCCTGCCTGCCGGGTCTGGACGGGGGTAAGTTCGAACTAAGGTATGTCGACTTCAGCTACGTTATTCACGTAGCTGAAGTTGCGTACCTTAGTTCGATTTGGGGGTTTAGTGTAGACCAAGCCTCAGCCAGGGACTGCCATCAGCAGGGCAAGTTCTACTCCTTGTAAAGCCCTGTTGCAGTACTAGGGAGGCATAAAAGGCCTTGGTCTGACTTAGGGGCAGTCCCTTGGTATCACAAGCTCAAGAGAGTGGGATACTTTCTCACCTAGTTCTGTAAAATACTGTGGATCCGTAGACACAAGAGTAAACCTCCAGACTGAAAGATCTGTTTTCACAGCTGTGGCCATGCATAAAATTGGGAGCCTCAAGTTTACATTTGGATTCAGTATTTAGGGGTTGGGGGTGGCTGGACTTTGCAAAGATATATAATGAATCTCCAGAGATACCTCATAAATTGGGCCACCCCACTGTACTCCAGAATGAGGGATTTGCTTTTCAGTTAATAGGGAGACATGGTTGAGGGGAAGGTCACTCGAGACACACAGTGCCATTGCTAGAGAGTTCTGGTGATGACTGTTTGTTGTAACGCTACAGGGACACAGAGTGTGTGTGTGTGAATTTCAAAGAGTGTTAAGCTAGCTCCTGAGAGGTTCTCAGTTGTCTTCTGACTAGTTCATTATGTTAAGGTGTGGCTGTTTATTATGAATCTGAAAGATGGTTAAATGATTAGGGTGCTACCATGGAACTTGGATGACCTTGGCTCTGAGCAGTCCTCTGCTTATTGGCATCCAAATATTTGCATAGGAACAGAGTGCTTATCTAAAGGTTATGTCAGTTTGAGACATCTCTCTGGCCAGAAAACTAGGAGCTCTCCGAAGTTCTGGTCAGTTTGTGGGAATCTCAGTTCCCCTTCTGTAAACACTTCCCTACCTCACAAGTGTTGGGGGACAAACCCATTAAAGATCAGAAATGCATAGATGCTGTGGTAATGGGGATAGCGGGGGTGGGGGATGTAGCTATCTTACACAGTTAGTCAGCTCCTTTTCTACGTAGCAAGAGCTTCATGAAGAATTTTCATTCTTCATAAATATTCGCCAAATAGTTTGGATGAATAAAATTGAACACCGGATGTTGTCCGCAAACCACTCACATCGGCTGTTTTCTATTAGTGATTTATGCACTGTGATTTGCCACCTAAGTCACATGGTACTGTCTTAGTTTCCCTGACTCGGATGAATGAAACACTTCAAACACAAAGATGACAAAAAGCGAATAATGAGTAATACATTTTCCAGTGTGAAATTCGGAATGAATAAATATTCATGCTAAAATTCTTGACTCTTCCAAGATTCATGGTGATATCCAGCCGTCATCTGAATAATCTCAGATACTGAATAATATGATGCCAAAAATCAAAGCAAATGAAACTCAGTGCTTGAATTTCTAAAATATTTCTGGCTCAGCTAGCTCCACTGAAAAGCTTTGGAGTATTGCAGGTGAAAACAGGATTATTAAGGTAGGGAGACAGCATCCAAACAAAGTCTCTCTATGCCAAGATTTACATGCATGGAAAACAACATGCAAACCTGACCTGATTTACGGCGTGTTTGGCATCTTTTAGCTGAAAATGGACAACGTTTTCCTGCAGCTCAGCTAAGTAGGGAACTTACAATAATAATGTTCACATACAATGTTAGTGGGTAGACATAGTTTCAGTGTGTGTGGGATTGTCAGGGCAACCCTCCAAATTCCCTTTCTGGCTCAGCTTTGTAAAGAAATGATAGCTCTGTTAGACTGTGATTGCTTTCTGACTTGGTTCCAGTTATGCTGGGAGTATCAACCTCCTACAGAAACAAGTTGAACGCTAACTTGCCGTGATGGAATCTCCTGTAACTGCCCATAATGTCATGCCCCAACATGAAAAGTGATGATGGGGAAGGAAATGAAAAATATTCATTGTCATTGAAGAGCAGGTTGTGGAAAAATGATGGAAAAAATGAGAAAGCAAGAACCAGCCTGGCTGTACTGCATTTTGTTCCTGTGTCTCATGGAGTCAGTGGCATGTTGGGAGACCCTTGTTTATTTTAGATGAAGGCAAAGCAGGAAAAGCTGAAATGGTTTGAATACAATGGTTTTGGGATATGGTTTGATAAAGGTCTGGAGGCAATTAGAAAAAGCACTAGAGTGGTCTAACCTTCAGATCCTTTGTGTGTCCCTGATTCTGGGTTCAGCTGGGGACTGGTTCAACACCTTGGAGTAAATTCAAGCAGCCTCTTGGCTACAGTAATTTACACCAGGCTTCCTACAGCCCCCATGAGTAGTTTTGGTAATTGAGGAGAGCCCAAGAGCAGACATTCCCGAGCTGCACACCTACACTGGGTGGGGCTGGTGAGTAGGTTGTGGGTGACAGAGCAGATACACCATCTGGGGAGGTGGAAGTCCCAGATGGCCAGATCCTCTGGTTTCTCTCTGGACTGCTGTGCTCGTTTGGATCTGATTAATGCAGAGGCCTGTGTACTGATTGCATTACTCTCCCATGCTTAATTCATTAACTCTCCCCCCGCCCATACACACAAGTTTAGTTTAAATGAGGCTGCTGCAGAACTTCCAGTCTTCTGCATCAGAATGTTGCAAGCTCCAGGAATTGCACTAACTCAGAAGTTAGCTCCATATGTTGTGGTTACATCACCATCTTCAGCAGGGAGACCCACACCATCATTTCCGGTTCCCAGCCTCCACAAACACAACCCCTTTCCTGCTTGAAGATCATGCCAAGCCCGTGAAAAGGAAGGACAAAACGTATCCCTTCACATCAGTGCAGTTACATCATTGACATATTGACCCATACTATTAATACCTATCTTATCTGGGCAATTAAGTTTCATGTGGCTGGCGCAGTATGGTACTCTTCTAGGAGGAAGTCACCTGGGAAATTCCTAAAGGTTAACCGCATACCATTTTGGACAGTGATACTCAGACCGAGGTTTGCGAGTCGCAAGTAGTTTTAATGGTTTGCAGCCCATGATATTAAAACACTGTGTAAATTAATTATTAACCGATCAGGGTGCTTTTAGTATGTTATTAACCAATTATAGTTGATACAATAATACTTGGTCAGTCATTTTGCTGTGAGAATATATATAAATAGTAAATGAAGCAATGACTTCACACTACAGTGGCTCTTCTGGGTAATGTTGATCGCTAATTTGGTTCCTGAACCACTGAGGTCTGAGTATCATGGATTTAGGATAATAGAAAAGTAGGTCTGGAAGGAACCTCAAGAGGTCATCTAGTCCATCCTCCCCATGCTAAGGAAGGATTAAGTATACCTAGACCATCCCTCACAGATAGTTGTCTAACATGCTCTTAAAACCCCCCAATGATGGGATTCCACAACTTCCCAAGGTAACCTGTTCCAGTACTCAACCATCCTTGTAGTTAGAAAGCTTTTCTTAATATCTAACCTAAATCTCCCTTGCTTAAAAGTGAAGTGATTACATCTTGTCCTGTCCTTAATGGACCTAGAGAACAGATGATCACCATCCTCTTTCTAACAACCTTTTACATATTTGAAGACTGTTCAGTTCCCCCGCCACCACCCGTTGTCTCTTCTTTAGACTAAACATGCCCAATTTTTTCAATCTTTCCTCAGAGGTCAGGTTTTCTACATCTTTTATCACTGTTGTTGTCCTCTGGACCCTCTGTAATTTATCCACACTTTCAAGTGCAGTGCCCAGAATTAGACCCAGTACTGCAACTGAGCCCTCACCCGTGCCAACCAGAGTGGACCTGTTACCTCCCATGCCTTACATACAACATTCTTGTTAATACATTCCAGGAGGACATTTGCCTTTTCAACAACACATTGATGACTCATATTTAGTTTGTGATTTATTATAACCCCCAAATCCTCTTCTGCAGGACCACTGCCGAGCCAGTGATCACCTCGTGTGTATTTGTGCCTTTGATTTTTTTTTTTAAGTATAGCACTTGTCCGACCCATCATTTGTATTTTTTGTTTTAAAGAAAATATCTAATGTGCCCTTTACCATGTGCCTCCTAAAAACAACCAACTCTGTGTGACAGTCAACTAGCTTGGAGAGTTTTTTCTTTTTTCTTTTTCAATACTACTGCTACTACTAATCTGATCTCTTCTTTAAAAAGAACTGGAAATCCTATTTTTGAACTACAGATATTAGACCAGATTCTCAGTTGGTCTGAATTGGCACAGCTCTGACTTCTGAGGTTACTCGTGTGTGTAGTTAAGCACGTATTTAAATGCTTTGCTGAACAGGGACGAGATTAAGCATGCGAGTAAAGTTAACAAGGTGCTGAGTTGGCGTCCCAATTAAAAACCACATGCTATGTTTCTGATGTGTCCAGTCACAACTGCTTGAATTCTGAATATCAAATATTCACAACAAAAGTGTTTGTGAATGAGCCACAGGATCACAAACAGCTGCATGGGAGTAAATTTAATTTAACTAAGAGATGGTACAGGGGTGACTTGATTATAGACTATAACAGGGGTCGGCAACCTTTCAGAAGTGGTGTGCCGAGTCTTCATTTATTCACTCTGATTTAAGGTTTCGCGTGCCAGTCATACATTTTAACGGTTTTAGAAGGTCTCTTTCTATAAGTCTATAATATAGAACTAAACTATTGTTGTATGTAAAGTAAATAAGGTTTTTAAAATGTTTAAGAAGCTTCATTTAAAAGTAAATTAAAATGCAGAGCCCCCCGGACCGGTGGCCAGGACCCGGGCAGTGTGAGTGCCACTGAAAATCAGCTCGCGTGCCGCCTTCGGCACACATGCCATAGGTTGCCTATCCCTGGACTATAAGGACCTACAAGGGGAACAAAACTTTGATAACGGGTTCTTCAGTCTAACAGACAAAAGTGTAACATGGTCCAAAGGCAGGAAGTTGAAGTCAGACTGGAAATAAGATTAAAGTTTTTAACACTGAGTTACTAATGACTGGAATAATTTATCAAGGGTTGTGGTGGCAATTTTAAAAACATGACTGGATTATCCCCCATCTCCTCCCCTCCAAAAGACATGCTGTCATTCAAAGAGAAATTAATTTAGGGGAATTCTACAACCTGGGGTATGTAGGAGGTCAGATGAGATCACCACAAGGGTTCCTTCTGGATTTATAATCTTAGTCCGTGAGTTTAATGTGCATGAGCACCTGCGCCCTGAAAAGCTGCACACAACACCATTCTCCCTCACTGACTTTAATAGGAGTGAGTTGTATCCTGTGGGCACAGGTGCCGGCTTTCTAACTTCCCCTGCTTAGCCCCAGACCCTACCCCCACTCCAATCCTTCCCCCAAGGCCCCACCCCTGCCCTGCCTCTTCCTGCCCCATTCTTGTCCCCTCCCCCAAGCGTGTCCACCCCCAATGCCTCTTGCACACCACTGAACAGTTGATTACCGGTGGGCAGGAGGTGCTGGGGGGAAGAGGGAGAGGCTGATTGGCAGGGCCCACCAGTGGGTGCTGAGCACCCATTATTTTTTTTCTGTGGGTTCTCCTGTCATGGAGCACCCATGGAGTTGGCGCCTATGCCTGTGGGTAAAGAACTGGCCCCATAGTGTTGTTCTCAGTTTGTCCATCTCAGAAGGATGAAGAGATGAATTGACTCTATGGGGCTCCACATCTCTCTCTCTCTCGTGATTCTACTCCTCAGCTGGTGTAAATTGTTCATTGACTTGATGGAGTTATGATACTTCAGTCCAGCTGGGGGTCTGTCCCAAGGTATTTCAAACCTGCTGCTTAGATTCTTAAGCCATCCACTGCAGTGAAGTTTGGATGCTCTGTTGATTTCCCCCTCCCCCCTTAACTAATTCAGTAACAATGGGGAATAACCTTATCATTAGAAAATTCCACCCGTTGCTCTATTGTTCTTACCAGAATTGTTTCATCTTTTTGCTGTAGGCCCAGATATTTCCCCTTGATTTGCATGTGGAATTCCCACTTCCCGTTCTTCTTCAAATCATTGAACCATTGGTGAGATTTATGGATGTTTGATGTTATCTGCACTTAACAATTCCTCTTTGAAAGAGCATGACAAATGGGCCAATGTTCTTTCTCACCCTACACTGCCAGGAACCAGTGGGAGTGGTGGATCAGAGTCAAGAAAATCTAGCAAAGGAAAATGTGGTTGGATAATGGGAATGTTTTATGAATATCTACCTGGTTTCTACTAGACCGTGGAATTGTTCCCAAAGGATGTCATTGGATCCCCATCATCTGTGTCATTAGAAGACAAAACATTGGAGAATATTATCATGTCTTGGCAAGGGATGGTCTAGGTGGCCTAACAGCTCTTTTCCACCTCTCATTTCTGCATGCATGTAGAAATAAGTCTTTCATTTCCATTCAAGGGCAATACTTGATGTCAGTTGGTAGAGACACACCTGCATTTATAACACTTCCCTGGGTGGGTCATCAGCAGGAATTGAACCTAATGGGCTAACTCTATTAGATGGCTGCTGTTAGCAAGCTAGTATCCTCTTATATTATCCGCTATAGGAAGATAAAGGAACCCTTGGCCAGCATAGTATGTGACCGCAGTCTCTTTGATTTCAGGGCATTGGTGTTTCTACCTTACTGGGAAGGTAGGAATGCCACTGGGGCTACAGTTACTACAGTGCTGTGGGATATGATTCACAGGATTTTAATAAGGAACAAAATGGAAAAATGACTTTGCAATGGATCTGGTCAAACTATTTATTACAAATAATATTAGTTATGATTTTAGCCCCAGTTATTCTAGTGACTCATTCACAATCAACCTTGATGTTCTTGGGTCATAACTAAGGCTAAAATTTTGTCATGGATATTTTTAGTAAAATAGACAGGTCATGGGCCTGTGATACAGGAGGGCCAGGGAGCAGTGGGAGAGTGGTAGAAGGGAAGTATATAAGCCTTAGGCTAATTAAGGTGTGGTTCCCCTGTAGACTAGGGAGGGTTGCTACCAGGGCCGGCTCTAGCTTTTTTGCTGCCCCAAGCAGCAAAAAAACGCGCCGCCCCCCAAAGCCCCCCACCCACCCCCCCCCGGACCCCCCCCCCCACCCCCCCCCCCCCCCCCCGCCCCCCTGCTGAGCGCCGGAACCCCCCCCAGCGCCGAGCCCCGTGCTGCCCCCCCTCCGCCGAGCTCCGCGCCGCCGGAACCCCCCCCGAGCGCCGAGCCCTGTGCTGCCCCCCCACCCGCTGAGCTCCGCGCCACCGGAACCCCCCCCGAGCGCCGAGCCCCGTGCTGCCCC